>NC_081760.1:8535260-8835260 GCF_963082965.1 Carassius carassius
ATTGAGGGTGGAGAGAGAACTGTACATGCACTCCCCCCACCCACAATTCCTGCCGGCCCGAGACTCGAACTCACAACCCTTCGATTGGGAGTCCGACTCTCTAACCCTTAGGCCACGACTTCCCTGTAATATGGATGATAATTCCTTTGTTTATATTTCAGTTTTTCAGGGACAGAACTGTTTGTGTCCGTTATGGAATAACTCGCGCTTAAAAAACGGCATAGTTTTGCAGCGTACAGCGTCACAAACAGAATGAGACGATCCACAAAGAAAAAAGTGAAAGAAAAGTGAAAAATAGTATATTTGAATTCTGGCGCTCTCTCGTGACGGCTCATGATGCACACTCTGACGCACCTGTCAGCTGATGGAGGCGGAACTTATAGCGATCGCCTTTTTCTTTATTTGTAAAAAAAATTTATATATGTGTGAGTGTGTTTTATGTTGAATGTGAATGTATCTGCATGATTACCGTCTTTATGAGTGCAAATCAGTGCAAATCAGCTCGCTATTACTGTATAATCACAGCTATAACGGCTATAGATGAACGCCATCTATATGAATAGAGAGAGTGGTTTATTGACTTTATGGCGCATCTCTATGATTACCATCTCTATAACTGGCCATCAGGACATCAGCACGTATTTTCATTGTAATTCATTATAAATGCTGCATTTCTAGCAATCTCAGGATGTTCTGTAATTGGCATACAAAGCTAAATATTTTTTTTATTTTATTTATTTATTTTTCTTACTCAAATTATTCTTATTGTATTTTTCTAGTGCTCAAATAAATCACTTATATGATGTCTACGTTTCTGTCTAGTGTTTTATAATTGAAAAAAAAATATATGCAATGGTATGTTTAATGTCTAAATAGTTTGTAGAAGCCTTAAATACAGTGGGTAAATATTTTTGATATTTAGGGGGGTGGGGGGTGTAGACATAGTCTCATAAAAATATTTGCAGGAATCTCATTTTTCATGAAATCTTCTTCAGATTTGAAATAGAAACTCATGAGACATTTGAATTTCAACCCATTACTTTTCTAGATTGCTCCAGGACTGATTTCATGTATTTTTATATTAAAAAAACAAACAAATTCAGTGTGGTAAAAAAAAATTTCAAGGCACTTCAGTTTCTATAACTTTTAATATTTTTGAGCATGATCAAATCTGGTTGATATAAAAAGTAAAGCCCAAAGGGTCTTCTTTCCAAAATGATGTGTGTAAAACACTGAAGTAAGAAACTGTTACAATTTTAAGTTAGGTTGGGCACTTTCAGCTGTGAGACTCATAATGGGGGGTGCTGGCTAACAGGTTAAAAATGGTGTTGTAATCAAAAACGCTAGTGTAATGTTCGCCAAGATGTCAATGGAATTTGGAAAGTATAAAACAGTTGGCTGTCATACATATACATGTACATATACATATACACACAAACCAAAAATACTACATCTGAGAAGCAGGTGTAGTTCTGGCCTTTGTCCTTCTGTCTGCCCAGAGGTTAAACCCCATTTCTGACAAATGTACTGTATGTGTTGTCTTAATTAATTAACTCCCCTCCCTCACACACACATATGTATACATACAGCTACCCTATGAAAAGTAATGCCAGCAATTAGTCCCTATATTACAGACTGTCATATGGTGTATTGAAATACATCGATATAGAAGCTTTGGCCAATACCGATTAGATTGAAATTATAAGCAAATAAGTGCTTTTGTTCTGAATATCAAATCATATATAATAAAACAGTTACTTTCAGTTGTTGAATTTGATTGTTGAAACAGCGTTCCAACCGTTTCATTATTTGTATCACGCCTGTGTTTGTACTTTCCAGACAGACTGTCTATGCTTTAGTGGTGAGGAGTTTTCACTAGCCTAAGTGATTTGCAATTAAACAATGAAATGAAACAAGTAACTGTCTTTATGAGTGAATCATTTGTTCAAATACATTGATTTATTCAGAAATGAAGCAAGTGGCTGTTTTTAATGAGTGAATCATTAAATCTTTAACTAAATCATAAAATAGAAAAAAGATTTTTTGAATCTTTCAGTGAGTGGTGAAGCACCTCTACTGTGTTGCTTGGACTACGGTAGTGATGATACCACAATTTCAGCATAAGAAGGCAAAACCAAACTTATTTATGCATTGTTTATTGCACATAAAAATTATTAGTGAATGAGACCTAATGACCTAATGAATTTGTATGAAGGTGACTCTTAAGGTAACTTGTTTCATATATGGAGCACCTTAACACAATTAATGATCTAAGTACTATTGATAAAGACAGATGTCAAATTTTTGCCAAGTAATCATCACAGACTGGATTAATCATCACAGACTGGATATCGGTACAAATCAGCAGTGATAGATTTTAATTCCTCCATAATCATGATTGGCCATGTTTTCCAATTTTAGCAATTGTATCAGCAAAATCCAAAATTGGTCAAACTCTACTCGTTATTATTATTACATAATCTTTAGATCCCCGTTTTTGTAAGGGAAATGATTTTTGAACGTGATGAATTAGATTCAATTTGAATTTTTATGCAGTGATGGCTGTAGCAATTTAGTTTACTTTTTTTATATCTGACATTTAGCCTAAGGGTTGTGAAGTCTTTACTATGTCCATGCATGTATACAGATGGAAGTCACAAGTCTTTTTGGTATTGCCATATGTTGGTCTTAACTCTTTCCCCACCAACATTTTGAAAAGAGTTGCCAGCCACTGCCAGCGATTTTGATGATTTTCCCTAAAGTTTGATGGCTTCCAGTATATCTTGCTATATGAATATTTGAATATGCAATGAACCAAAATAAATCAGATCAGAGCCTTTATTTTTAAACAAAAAAAAATCTGTTTTATTCTAGCTTAAAGCATTCTTTTTTTTATCAACACCTGAATATAGGAAGGTTTCATAAAAATTTATAGTTTTTTGCAAAAAGGTGAGACAATGTAATTTGTATCAAAAACTACATCTGGAGTTACAATTATCAAAGCATAAATCCAGTAAATCTCTTCCATCAACACCTCCAAAGCTTGCACAGACATATACCACTTCCTGGATCAACGTTTTACTCCATAAAATTATGCAGTTTTCTTGTATACGCGGTCTATTTCTGATGATCGCATTATTTTTAATATGCATCTGTTTACATAAGAGATTGCTCATTTCTCCGTCCTGTTCAAATGTGATTTTGTTCGGGAGGTTTTGTAATCGTTCAGAAGATGTGTAATAGCGCCCCAGAGTGTATAACAGTGAAAACATGAAAAACAATAAAAACTCGTCTTTGGCAGGGAAGCATTGTCTTCTAAAAGAAGAGATAACTCGTCAGTGGTGGGGAAAAAGTTATTAATAAGATATCGGCTCATACACAGATTTTTGAATAGTTTTGTACATCATTAGTCAAAATGGTGATACGTTCACCACTATTTATGCATCCTTAGGTTAACTTTAGTAAGTTGGAGAGTTCTTTCTGTATTCGTGTTTATCTCACTGTGTGAGTTGTGAGCCCAACACAGACCTGCTGTATCTGCTCAAGTGCAAACACAACAGCTCCTTTCATAAGCACCTGCTGCAACATTATCACCTTTACACAGAAGACACTGCCATGAGGCTGACAAGTCTCATGTTTAAAGCGCTTGAGGGATTTCACAGTCTAAGGCGAAAGTGTCTGCCTTTTGTTTTGCATTTTGAGTTCTGGCAACTCATTTACTCCAAATTATTCACAGTCTGACACATTAACTGTTAATGGCATCAATTATCATCTGCTCATCTATAGCGCTGCTGTTTGGTTTCTTTTTCCCCCTGCTCAATCAGGTTTAATGTAGTCACATGTACTGTAGTTCTCACTGTACAGATTTTAAGGGGGTATTCTCCTCGCTTGATACACTTTTTAAACATTAAACACCTTAGCTGTGCGATCCTTGTGTTATGGGAACATGAATCTGCTTTCTATCAGACATTTTCCTCCACGCTTGCTGTCCTTTGATTCTGGCCTTGTTTACTTGCCTCGCTTGTAGGCAAGGCAAGATATCTGAAAATCGATTCTGAAACATTATGTTGTAGCTTTCCCTCATTGTTGACCTCCTATTTATTGTCTTTCAGCTCATAAAACCACATAATAAGTGCTGAGCCAGTTCTTATTGGTTGCATGGATGTGTCAGTCTTGTTATTATTACTGACAAACCTGTGTTTACTTACTTACTTATCTTATTGAAATGACATTTTAAGGTCTCTGATATTCAGGTAATAATTTTTCATTTTTTGTTTATGGTCTGACAAGTTCTCAGTTTTACTTTATAGTCAATTAATGGAAAATTTCACTTTAATAATGCAAGAAATTGCTTAACTCTTATGTAAATCCTTTTCCATCTTTTGTCTGTTGATGTTCAACCACTCACTTTTTGAGATTTATTTATAAACTAGATATGCTAAGTTTTTTTTTTCTGAATGGGTTTTAGCACATGTGCATAGTGTTCTCTACGTGATTTTTAATCCTAGTTTGTGATTGGCCTGTCTCAATTATTACATAAATGCAAGATCACAATTATTTGTGAACCACAGATGTTGTGTGCTTTAAATTAAAAAGGCTTAACATGCATTGCATACATAGAATGCTCCAGTATTTCTTATTTTTTGTAATAGCATATGCATTTTCTATATATATATATATATATATATATATATATATTTGTGTGTGTGTGTGTGTGTGTGTGTTATCATGCAAATTCAATGAAACGGCAAAGACGAAAGAGATAACCACTTGCACTATTTCTGTGGGAATAAGAGAATGAAGAATGATAAAAAGACTATCATGAAATACACACAGAAGGACTTAAAGATCTTTTAACGGTTTTTGATTTTCATGTGAAATAAAGGCTCATGTGTTTGATTGGCCTGCCTTAAGAAAAAAAAAAAAAAATATATATATATATATATATATATATATATATATATATATATATTACATAATAAAAAATATTATTTCAGTATTAATAGTACTTCAATATTACAACTGTGAATGGAATATATTTGACATAGAATTTTGCTGTATTTATTTTTATGTAATTTTTATTTTATTTTATATTTATTTTGTGTGTGTGTGTGTGTGTGTGTGTGTGTGTGTGTGTATACTTCTTCTTATTATTTTATACCCAGGTGCAATATTTGTATTACAAAGCCTTATATATTATTCAAGGATTCCAATTTCTGTGTAAATATGAAATGACCTCTACTTTATATGAACAAAACGGTCTATTGCAATTTGTCAGAATCGTGACAGCCCTGATAGTGATCATACATTTTATCACAGCACTAACAAAGACCTGGCTAAAGAGAGATTAATAGCATTCATGGCTCCATGTTGAACTATCATCACCTAATATACATTTAAACTACATCTGATCTCTGACTTACATTTCACTGTTAATTGAGATCACGCATAAAGAGGCTCTGTGTACAGAAAGCCATTTGAAATGGCATTTTATAAAACACAAACTCTTACTGACATAATTAGTCATAAGCTTTTGTAAATTTCCAGAAGACTATGGAAAATAACCCAGGAAACATTTGGACGTCTTTTGACCGTTGAAAAGACGTCCGTCCGACACGTCCCGTCATGGTTGAAAAATAGTTCCAAAATGAAAGTTGAACCGACGTCTTCTGGACGTGAACTGCACGTCTTTTCTGCACGTCCCTGGACGTCTAAATGCGTCGTCTTCTGGACGTCCAAATGCGTCGATTTCTGGATGTCGTTGTTTAAATGTTTAAATGCATTGCTGCATAGTTTAAGTGTATGTATATATAAGCCTGCATATAAAATAATCACACACCCATTGTGTAACATCATGAAAGGCAATCAATTATGTCTTGAGGTTTAACACATCTTGACAAAAGTTCAAGATCGGTCCAGTCAGACATGAACGTCCATAAAACATCTTAATCAAGAGTACATCACAAACAATATGCAAAAAAGAAGCATGTTCTGATTTAGCACATTTTATTGTTTTTGAACAGTTTAGCATCTGTTAACCAAACTAAATACCAATTACAAAATACTGAATTATTATATAAAGGGGAAAGCTGTCATTTACTCACCCTCATGTTTCAAACCTGTATACCTTTCTATGTTCTGACGATATTGTTTTCACGTTTGCTTTACTGGGTCAATGACAAAAAAGAATTTTCAAGATGATAAAAATCTATTTATTTAATGTAATCTTTGTATCCATTTTGGATTTCTGAAATAAGTTTACAGGCCTACCATTTTCGTCAGAAATATGATTTAATGAGGGTCATCACTGAATAAAAAGTGCTGAAATACTCAATCTTGAAGTCCATTATTATTGTCAAAAATTTCTATTTTCGCAGTATTTGTTTATTAATGTTTTTATTAATTGCATTTATTTTTAAATACTTTAATCATATAAATAATATTAAGAATATTATATTTGAACGTGGCATAACCACCTTGCAGGAGCCATTGTTGTCATGTGACAAGAAAATCATAAAACATAGAAGACCCTCATCATAAAATATGTTTGAAATCATTGCTATTTATAAAATCAAAGTAGCGTAAATGATGTTAAACTATATAGAACCGACATGAATTAAAATATTACATTTCTGAGAATGCGTTCACGTGTTTTCAACTAAAATGTTAAAAGATGGTTTCTTTTTATCATGTCTTTATTAATCTTGTCATTGACTTACAGTTGTCTTATAAACACAAAGATATTTGGAAGAATATTTGTAACCAAGCAGATCTCACAATCCATTAACTGCCATTGTAGGAAAAAATGATTATGATCGTAACATAAAGGTGAGAAAATTGTGACTATTTTCATTTTTGGGTGAACTATCCCTTAAACACATTACAGTAGTTTGGATCATTCCTTGTAACCTCCACCCTCAGCTCTTCCTGGAGCGAGCTTCATGTGTTCTGCCATCGCTGCATCCCCTTCAGAGTCTGCACCTCTTCACAGCATCTGAGGGAAGAGAATATATTTATTTTTTAAATAAATAAAATAAAAAAATTGAAATAAATGACATGCACTTATTTTCAAAATATCTTGGTCTACAGCTAAAAAATTAATAAATAAATACATAAGAAACCTTGGAACAAGATGAATGAATCATGAATGAAACATTAGAAAAAGGCAATCAACATGCATTAGATTTTATTGTATAAAAGATGTTGTGTTTTCATGTGTTGCCGTTGAGAAACACCCTTAACTGGGTGTTTAACTGTGAGAAAGTGAACAGGACATTTCTGATAAGACAGGAGGGCTGTGATGTCCCCTGAATAATTAATTAAAGCATACCAATAAAAATTAATCAATGAGTAACTTTTAGCCTACTAACGTTAGCGAATTTTAGCCATACTCAGTGAATTTCAGTTGACAACGTGGGCATCATTTCTCTCGGTTCCTTCGTGTCAAACAAGTAAAACTCAAGCACGTTAATCAAATAATACAAAATGTACTTACCCAACAGTAGATTCTATATAATATATATCGATACACCTCCCTCCTCGAGTCCTCTTCGAGTCCTCTCCGTAACCGGAAGACCGCAAGATCTCGCAAGATAATCTATCTTATTTTGTAAGATAGGGATTTTGTAATATCACGAAATATATTACTATGTTTTGTGTCTACATCTTGGCAGCACCGTTTTGGCAATTACATACAACTCAGACCGAAATGGTGACCGGATATATATCTGTTTACATGTATATGCATAGATTCCATAAAAATTATAACAACGAATACATAAAACAGGTTGAAGTGATGACTAAATTGTAGCATGGCAATCACTTAACCACACTGGGCAGTTTGTCATTATAATTTATTTAAACAAGATAAAGTAAATATATTTACTTTGTATAAAAAAATAAATTTTTCCCTGTTAATATTGCTTGGACGTCTTTTCACAACCATGACGAGACGTGTAAAAGACTTCAGTGGACATCTATTCACAACCTCTTTAAAACATCTTAAAAACTACTTGGTGCACTTAAATTAATTATTGCAGTATTAATCAAGGTCTAAGCACAGCTTTTGCATATTCCACAAGGATTTCATAGAGGGTCACGATGGACGTGTAATGCACGTGTAAAAGACGTCAAATAGTGACGTCCTCTCACAACCGATTCACAACACGGGTAAATAGTGAACTACACGCAGCTAAAAGTCAAAGTAACAATTATACATGCAACCCCATATCTGAATGCATTTTTAGGAAATGTTCTGTGTTACATACTTCTACCGATTTATGCCGTCCTACCGCGACTATTTTTGGCCGGGCACACGACGTCGCCGTCGGACCAATGTTTGCTGGGAAAGGTCACCCTGGATAGTGTCTAGTATAATATACTCTCCGTCTCTCTTTTTGTGAGATTAGATGCACAGAATGATGTGTTTGTTTAAGAGAAAACTCTGTGACGGCTATTACAAAAATCATTTTTCATGTTTACACTGTGGAAATCTCTAATATATGAATAAGACACACTAACAAGCAAACACACACAACAGAAGCTGTATTTGAGTAGCAGATGTAGCTCTGACCCTGTTCTTTTCATTTCTGCCTGAAGCTAAACCCCATTTCCTAGTTATGTTCCTGTTTCTTAATTAAATTCCAAAGAGAGTTTGTGTGTGTTTGTGCCATCTGAGTAGTGCACAGCTGAGCTAATCTTCATTGTGCGTTACATGGAGAAGGCAGAGATACAGTATTGCACTTCTGTTATTCAGAGGAGTCTGTGTGAGGGCCTTGCAAAAGTATTCAGACCCATCAAGGATTAGATCACCCAAAAAATTTTATTCTGTCTTTATTTCCTCACCCTCATGTCGAGCCAAACCACATGTGACCATCTTCCATGTGATTCAGATTGAGACATTTTGAATAACTGGACTCAAGCTAAGTGTCAAAGCACTGTAGAAGTATGAAAGTAGTGTACTCAACATATGTACTCTATTCCAAGTCTTCTGGAGCCATTTAGCTTTGTGTATAATAGTAATCTTCCCCTCCTGTGAACTGTTGAGTCAGACTCTTTCTGTGAACTGGATCAACATTTAATTGAAAAGATGCTGCTTCTTTTTCCAGAAGATTTAGGGCAGATGTCAAAATGTAAATTTTATTTTGTTTTCAACTGAAGAAAGAACATTATATGGGTTTGAAACAACATGAGGGTGAGTAAATAACAGACTTATCTTTTCTTTTTTTTTTGAGAGAGAGAGAGAGAGAGCAAATTCTTTACCAAACCATATTTTTAGTTAATTACAAATCATTGTTTAAATATCTGTGATATTTTTACTTTTGAGCACTGAAACAGTAAATTAATAAGTTTAATGTAATATTGTTCCTTGAAAAAAATTAAATATGCTGTATGTGTAATCAGTGTCTACAGGTCACAGAAGCTTTAAGTTCACAAACATTGTATGTTTGTTAATTTAGTACAATTTAGTAGTTAACTGTTTTTAAAAAAGTAGCAACACTATTGTTTAAAAAAAAAGTAATCACATTTAATCATGTCCTCTGACCATTATACTTGGCTTATATGTTTTATGTTGTCTTTAAATAGTTTAATTTGTTTTTTATTTTAGTATTATTTATATACTGTTATATTATTTATCAATATTTTGAATTAGCTTTCATTTTCATTTTAACTAATTTCCTTCATTTTAACTAATATGCTTTTGCCATTTTTCATTTTTAAAAGTATTTATAGCTAGGTTTATTTAATATATTTTATTTTATTTTATTTTTAGCATTTAAAAATCATTCTCCGTGAATATACAGTTAATTGCATTCCATTTGATTAAGTAAACAGCAGTAATTCGATTTTTTGATAATTTTTAATCGGTTGAAAACTAAAAATTCCTGGTGGTGGATATGAACAGGTGCAATTGGATTATACCTTTGAGTGATTATAACCTTTCCTAAATAAACAAAAATGTCACATTGGGGAATAATTATTCAGGTTGTTAATCTAAAGGACATATTTAAAATGCTCTTTAGACTTCATTTTCACAGATGTCAGCGAAAATGTTAGACAAATGCTTTAGGAAAAGGTTACAAAACAATGTCCAAATCTTTGGATATCCCAGTGGTGTTGGTTCAATTATGAGGAAGTGGAAACTACCACAAGCCCTCCAGACGCCATCTAGAAAAGGTCATCCCTTAAAACTTACTGCACAAACAAGCAGATTTGTAAAAGAGGCCAGAGATCACTTTGAAAGTGTTACTGAGTTCAGCAGTTGAGATCAAAATAAAAGATGGAATGAGCAGTCAAGCATTATCATAGCGTCATATGGGGAAAAACGTAGAAGCCAGTTTGTCAGATGTAACTAGAATAAGGTGTTTTTAATGTTCCCAGTTTGCCCAATTCTGGTATTATATACACTCCTTCATGTGGTTCCCAACCTGTAACAATCTTTCTTCCATCCAACACAAAAGATGGATAAAAAAAAAAAATAGGCTTTGAAACAAGACTGGGTCTTCCAAGCTCCTGTCAAGAACAACCATGAAAGTCCATGCAGATGAGAAGATATATGAGTGAATAACAATTTGCTATACATTTTTCTTTCCTATACAGTACTAGTGCTGGGCAGTTTGACCAAAAATTTATATCACAGTTTTTTTTTCAAAATTATGCCAGTTTATGACGTTTTTTTTTTTTTTCATGCATAATCAGGTGTACAATGCATATTCGAACACGTGCTTGCGGCTAAGGTGCTGGAGCAAATTGCTCGTGTTGCCGCCTTTGGCGACAATTTTAGCCCGACAGCACTTTCATAAAATGGATGTTTGGTCGACGTCGGATTTTTGGAAACCAAAAAACCTCCAAACAACAGACCCAGCTCCTCTTTTTGGCTGTAACGCCTGTTTCACACATACTCCATCTGCAGTGCGTATGCAGTCCGCAGCACGGACTCATTGTGCTTTCACACAGGGCACGTTTGCAGTACGCTACTGATCCGGGCTGTTCAGTCCACGACATTTGTTCATTGTTTTTATTTCAAATCATGTAAAAAAAAAAATATATATATATATATATATACAGTACAGAGCAAAAGTTTGGACACACCTTCTCATTCAAAGAGTTTTCTTTATTTTCATGACTATGAACATTTTTGAGTCACACTGAAGGCATCAAGGGCTATTTGACCAAGAAGGAGAGTGATGGGGTGCTGCGCCAGATGACCTGGCCTCCACAGTCACCGGACCTGAACCTAATCGAGATGGTTTAGGGGTGAGCTGGACCGCAGACAGAAGGCAAAAGGGCCAACAAGTGCTAAGCATCTCTCGGGGAACTCCTTCAAGACTGTTGGAAGACCATTTCAGGTGACTACCTCTTGAAGCTCATCAAGAGAATGCCAAGAGTGTGCAAAGCAGTAATCAAAGCAAAAGGTGGCTACTTTGAAGAACCTACAATATGACATATTTTCAGGAATTACAGGAACAACAAGGAGCAGGGCCATTAAGAACATCACCGACGCAGCCAAGAAAGCCTCGAGATGGCTCTGGATCCGCAGAGGAGCACCATGGGGGCAAGCGAGTGCTACCTGAACACAAGTCGCGGTCTGATCAGCCGCGGCTGGGTCGCCTGGGCAAGGGTGTCTGATGTTGAAAGACCCGAAACACCCGAGGCTCAGGTAACATCACTGATGATGTGTTCAGGTGCATCTGAAGATGTTTCAAGAACTCAGTTTTTTCACACTTTTTTGTTACGTATATAATTCCATATATAATTCCACATGTGTTAATTCATAGTTTTGATGCCTTCAGTGTGAATCTACAATTTTCATAGTCATGAAAATAAAGAAAACTCTTTGAATGAGAAGGTGTGTCCAAACTTTTGGTCTGTACTATATATATATATATATATATATGTATATATATATATATATATATATATATATATATATATATATGTATATATGTATATATATATATAATTTTTTTTTTTCAGCATTGTGAGTCTTTTATCACAGAACAGTAACAATCTTTCATAGTTATAGACATTAGTTTAAACTCAATAAATATAAACAACGCATTATTCATGCATTTTACTTCTAGGTTTGTATAATAAGCTGCTCAAGCAAGTCGCAAAACATTTAAACACAATAATTAGCCTACTTTTCTTGTTAAAATATTGAAAATTAAAACAACACAGACAGAAACAGTCTTGTGCATTTTGCATTTAAATCTTTATCACAAGCAATCCCACGGGTCTTAATGAACTTTGTTTTTCTGCTTCCATAAAAGTGAACAAATGCCGGGTTTCCACCGAAATTACCCGGAACATTTGTACCAGGAACTTTTTTTCCCAGGAACTTTTTTCCCCCCAGACCTGTTGCTTTCTGCGTTTCCACTGCGGTGTAAAGTACCGGGAAGATTAGGCAAATAGACTGGTGAAGTACATCTGCACGTGTTTCTCACTACAAAGTACGCTGATTTTGGATGTGAATCCTCGGTAGTGCGGACTTTGAGCATTCGTCTCAGGAGTGTGATGTCCTCGACGACGCAAATCCAGTAAATCCGTAAATCAAACAGCAGCGTACTTGATAACTTAAGTCAGCTCGCTTTGGCTACTGCAATTTTCCCCTCTGTATGTTTACAATAAAACGAAATGGGATATCAAATACTACTGCCTCCTTTCGTTTTCATTTAAACATAATAACAGCTGCAGAAATGTACTTAGTTCAGGGAAATGTGTATATACAGTCATTACAACGAAACTAGATATTATATAAATTTGCCTTTTTTATTTTTATTTTAACATATAGATAAATTGAATACAGACCAAATATAACCTGTTAGATTTACCCAAAACTAATTATATGTTATGTTTAACCACTAAAGAGACATCAGAGCCAGCAACCTCGTACTACTAAGTACTAAATTGATGTTGCTATTGTTGTTCAGAATACTTAATACATTCCACATTAAAATAATTTAGAGTTTTAATGTATTGAAAGATGAAAAACAATGGATAATTTGTCCATTTCAAATGAATAAGTTGAGGGTCTAAATGCATTTGCAAGACTTTGTGTTTATGTGTTTGCTGGCTCATTGAATTTTGGGTTTTTGCTACAAAAACACAAAACTGCGATAGATTGATTTGATGTTATCTTTTATTCTAATAAATAAATTTATATGACACCTAGATTTTAGACACCAATGAAATTTTACAATTCTCAATTCCAATTTCAATACCACAGCAAAAACTACTAGCCTGACAAATATAAAGTTTAAACATTACTAAAGACAACTGAACAGTCAGTAAATAAGAACAAATAACAAGCAATAGCACAATTAAATGTGTAGAACAAAGATTCAAATTAAACAGTGCTTTGGGTTTTTAGGTTTGTAGGTGTTCGGGTACAGAAACTGAATAATCACATCGCACCAATAATGATTTTTTCTCATTATTGTTTTTTAAATATTTAAGTTTTTTTGTTTTTATTTAAGCAAGAAACGAGAAATAATTAAAATGTCTGCAGCCATTTGAAATTAGAAACAACTACTGCATTTTAGTCACAAATGCTACACACATGTAACATGCAGTTTTTTTTAATTAAAAATTAATTTGTATTATTTGAAAATCTGAAGCAAGAAACAGAATGGTCCGATTTTACCTTTGTGAAAATATAAAGGTACATCTCAATAAATTAGAATGTTGTGGAAAAGAAGATTTATTTCATGTACTCATGTATTAAATAAATTACATGCACACAGACTGAAGTAGTTTAATTTAAGTATTTGGTTCTTTTAATTGTGATGATTTTTTTAATTAGCAAGGCTTAAAAGCACATGCAAATTATAAACTTTCATAACAATGCAGCAGTTGCCCAATTGGGCCAGTGACAAATCCGTTAACTGTCCCAAGCGTCTTTCACACTGGCCCCGGGCCATCGGGCAGTCCTTATTAACGAGCCCTGAAACCTTAAAGCATCTTGTAAGTCTGCTGATATTTAACTGTTTGGGGTTTTTGTTGTCTGTGTGTGTTGCAGATATATGATGGGAGTCAATCTAGGGGGTAGAGATCATTCGTTCATGGATGATGGCTACCAAGTAAATCCCAAACTGGTTGTCATTGTTCTGAACACACAGAGGGAATGGGAGAAGGTAAGAGCCTCTAATCTTTATATCCCTCCCGAATCTTCATTTTTGTCTATTAGCTTTGCCTGTAAGGGGTTTCTGGAAGCATTAGCAATCAATATTATGTTTACTAGCTCAAAGCCTTTATGTGACTGTGACTGAAAATGCACTGGTCTTTGCTATTAAAGAAAAAGAACATTTCATTTGTACTTCCCATTTCACAGCCTAGGGTTTTTCATGCACATGACTTAAAATATTGTTTTCTTAGTCATAAAGAGTGAAAATAGCCCTTATTAAGGCATTGGTTTCATAACTGATTTATTTTGAAATTACTTCTAGCTTTAAATTGAGGAAGAGTGCACGTGTCTCCATCCAATTTGATTGTGCTGGTTATTTTCATCTCTCTCTCTATTTTAGCTATTAGCATAAATAATTTGCTTGTTTTTTTTTTGGTTGTTTTTTTTTTTTTTTGTACAGTAATCCATTCTCCGTCTTTGTGCCCTTTCTCTAATTAGTTTTACATCTTCTCCTGTTCTATCTTGGTGCTTCACACACTCATTTTCGTAATCGTTTGCTCACTCATGCATTCTTTTAATGAATTGTTTTTTCATCTGAGGTGTGTTGGATGCTGTGTATTTTGACAGTTCCCTGCAGTGTGTGTGAAGACACACACACTCAAATTAAAACCCTGCAGTGATTGTGTGAAAAGTCAAGTGTGACACTAATCATTTCTCACTGCAGAGGGGCTAGAACAGGGTGTGAGCCGATCGTGTAATCGGAGCTTATAGACGAGCACGTGCACTTGACGGAACACATAACTATTGAATAAAGAGTGCAGTGAACATACATGCGGTAAACTTGACACATTATGTCAATACATGGATAGCTGACATTGCTTATCAAACATCAACAAAGAAACAATTACACTTGATGGAATGCATAACTGTTGCACATACATGGGATAAATTTGACACATTGTTACATGAGGACATGGCATTTCAAGCTGAAACAGCATTATCTTGCAGTCTGCCATGCTGTCTGAAACCACATTAAACAGCTTTTTTTCTTTTGTAATTAGTACACATGCAGTTTTAAGACCGTGCCGTGCTTCTAAAAAACTATTTTTACCACACAGGATTATTTAAAACCGATATTATCTTGGACTTCAAGTTGCAACTAAAATTGGTTAATGTACAAAAGTAACAAAAATGTCCTTTAAATCCAACATTAACATTTATTAATATTAGCATGAACTGCACAGGCAAAACAATGGGCAGAATTATTTACATGACATAGGCTGAATGGTAAAACTGAGAATTTTGCTTATGAATACACAACAGCACAAGTGTGATTTCCAGCCTAACACATGGAACAAATATTGGGCCAAATATAATATTGGTATTAGTCATATTACCAAGTGACAGATGAAATTGCACCAAAATACCATAAAGTTTGATTGGATGGCCTTTAACGTCAACAACAAAAGGTATGGGAAGCATTTTATCTTCTGTTTTAAAACTTGAAAAGCATATTTATTCCCCATTTATTTTTATTTATAAGTGTGTGTGTGTGTGTGTGTGTGTGTGTGTGTGTGTGTGTGTGTGTGTGTGTGTGTGTGTCTGTGTGTAAATGCCTAAAATCTAGACATTTATTTTGTTTTTGTCAACCACCTACATGGCAAACAGAGAGAGCAAATGAGATGACATATGATAAGGAAAGCTGAAGTAAAGACAGACTTGAGTCCCAGTCCTTGAATGTGACTTAGTTGCTTGCTGGATATAATATACAAGTGTAACAGTGTAACATTTCTTATGTTTGGTTTAAAGAGCAGAAAATCATATTTTCATCCTCAAACTTATAAAAATGGAAGCCACTTTTTGTGAGCCAAATGTTTACGTGTGTATGTCTACAGATGGGGCGATGGGAAAACCACACCTTGAAGTTGAAGTTTCCAGTTTGGCCACGTTATAACTCATTCGGGGACATAGACGCTGATGAGAACCACTTGAGCATTGTGACTCTAGAGGAAAGACCCTTTGTAATAGTGGATGATGTGGACATTCTTACTGGCACATGCATGCGGAACTCTGTACCTTGCAGGAAACACATTAAAAAGTAAGTTTTGTTTTAGTTGTTTAACTTTAAAGCTCTATTGCAGCTAATACCAGTTTGGAAGAAAATAGTAGGTTCCGCAGGCATCCTATCTTAATCCTAATCTTTTCCTGGGGAATACAGAAATAATTGTACAGTCTCTAATGTGGTTATGAACTTTTGTGTTTTATATTTAGAACCTATTAGACTGAGTTATCGTCAATCTTTCTCAGTATCAGCTGTTTTCTGTATTGCTTTGCCTGTGTATGCTGCAGTAATACCACGGAGGGTTCCTATATCAAGCAGTGCTGCAAGGGCTTTTGCATAGACATCCTAAAGAAGATTGCCAGAAATGTAAAGTTCACCTATGATCTTTACCTGGTCACAAATGGCAAACATGGCAAGAAGATCAATAATGTGTGGAACGGCATGGTGGGGGAGGTTAGTCACTTTAAATAACCTGATTTCAGTCACATGGATGTCAGCTTTCCCTGTCTGTTCGTCTGTCTGTCTGTCTGTCTGTTTGTTATCTATCTGTTTATCTGTATATCATTAAGTCTGTCTCTATGTTGTTCTGTCTGTCTGTCAATCATCTATAATGTCTGTATATCAGTCGCTGTATATCTGTCTGTTGTATCAATTGTTCTATCATCTCTGTCATTCCATCGTTCTTTTTATTTTTCTATCAAAGGATTATTCTGCCTCTGTGCATGTCTGTCTATCTATATGTTGGCTTTCTGTTTGTCTGTCGGTCTATCAGTCTAACAGTCTTTCATTCAGCCTGTCACACACCCGTTTCTTGAGTTGTTTTCTCTTCTCTTCTGTGTAGGTAGTCTATAAAAAGGCTGTAATGGCTGTGGGCTCATTGACCATAAATGAAGAGCGGTCAGAGGCCATAGACTTTTCTGTCCCATTTGTTGAGACAGGCATCAGTGTAATGGTGTCACGTAGCAATGGAACGGTGTCGCCCTCTGCATTTCTAGGTAATAGATGAAATAATATGTTTGAAATCCCTCTGGAACCAGTTTTGTTTTTGTAATCTCTGCCTTCACCCCATGCATCTCTATTCTCTCTCCTCCCTCAGAACCCTTCAGTGCTTCAGTGTGGGTTATGATGTTTGTCATGTTACTCATCGTCACAGCAATCGCTGTTTTCCTCTTTGAATTCATCAGTCCACTCGGTTTCAATAGAAACCTTGCACAGGGCAAAGGTATGATACACAACCTCAGCCACACAGTCAACCAGCGTCTGATTTGAAACTGAAAGAATTGTAAAATCTCAACATTAAAAATTTAAACAATAAGCACCTTGAGATCCACAAAACTCTTATGACTTCCTACTCACTGACTTTCCTTCTTTCTTGTTATGCATTTCTATAGACCCTCATGGACCCTCCTTCACCATTGGTAAGGCTGTCTGGCTACTGTGGGGTCTGGTGTTCAACAACTCCGTTCCGGTACAGAACCCCAGGGGCACTACCAGTAAATTTATTGTGTCCGTATGGGCCTTTTTCGCTGTGATATTCCTGGCCAGCTACACTGCCAACTTGGCTGCCTTTATGATCCAAGAGGAGTTTGTGGATCAAGTCACAGGCCTCAGTGACAGAAAGGTATTTTTTGTGTATGGTGAAATATATTGAGCTGTCTTACTGTCTACTGCCTCTCTAACTCTAACCTGTATTTATATACCTGTAACTCTGTGTTAGGATGGAAATAAAAAATGTGACTAGATTATTCTGTCTGATATTCACACTACCATTTAAAAGGTTGCATTTATTTGATCAGTAAAATATTAATACAGTAAACACCGTAATAATGTGAAATGTTGTTATTGCTTTCTATTTTAATATATTTTAAAATAGAATATATTTCTGTGAAGGCAAACCAGAATTTTCAGCCAATGTTCAGGGTAGCGTCATCTTTCAGAAATCATTCTAATATGCTGCTTTATGGCTTAAGGATCATTTCTCACTGTTATCAATGTTGGAAGCAGTTGTGCTTAAATATATATATTTTTTAAATTATTTAAATTTATACATTTCATGTGTTTTTGCTGAATATAAGTATGATAGTGTTTAAAAATATATATAAATAATAATAATTAATGACTGCAAACTTTTGAATGGGAGTGTATGTAGAGAACTTTTTAAGTAGTTAATGTGTGTTTTTTCTTTTAATTATGTCTTATCTTACCTAGGACTCTGAGTGAAGCAGGGCTGGCACTCCTCAAAAAATAGGTGCTTGACATCCCTGGCAGCAGCTGTGTCTTGTTGACACTGAAGTTCTAACTTAATATATACCTACATTTATAGACAACATCTAACTGTGGCTCTGTCAGCCATCTTGGCTATCATTTGTTGCTGATGTCAGCACAAATCCATTGTGAAATTACCTTATCTATGGACGACACACACTGGTGCATGCTTAAAATGCTGTGTAAAAAGAAGCTATTTTTACATTAAAAATTACTTTTTATGTGTGTAACCTAATGTATTCCAGTTGATTCAGTCATAAAAAATATTTTTTGTGACTCAAATAAAAACACTTAATTTAGAGGCACATTTTCTAGGCTACCTGACAAAACATATTTTACAGTGTGCTGTCTAATTGGCAGCTCAAATTTCTAAATTTACAAGATGGAGAGTCTGAACTACACCAGTTACTTGGTTTATCTCCCCGTATATATTTCATTATTTGAGCTTGTATTGATTCCCTCCATGTATCTCTTAAAGCTGCCCTCACTGTTCTTCATGTAATTGATGATTTTTTTTTTCTGTTTTAAAGTTTCAAAGTCCCTATTCCTATTCACCACCGTTTCGTTTCGGGACCGTGCCTAATGGGAGCACAGAGCGAAACATCAGGAAAAACTACCCAGACATGCACCAATACATGGTGAAATACCATCAGACTGGAGTTCAAGATGCACTGGTCAGCCTCAAGACAGGGTAAGGCTGGGATATGCAAATATTTTGTACTGCCAACAAGATTATTTCTGGTAGACATAATGTACATTTATATATATATATATATATATATATATATATATATATATATATATAAGCCAATACTTGTGCTTTTTTTGGTTTGTATAGAAAACTGGATGCTTTCATATATGATGCTGCTGTGCTCAACTATATGGCGGGGCGTGATGATGGCTGTAAGCTAGTAACTATTGGCAGTGGCTACGTCTTTGCCACAACAGGATATGGCATTGCCCTGCAGAAAGGATCCTACTGGAAACGTCTGGTTGACCTTGCTATCCTCGGGATCATTGGAGATGGTATCAGTGTTCTCTTGTTTTTCTTTCCTATTATTTCACTTATTTCATGACACTATCTCTGTTCCTTACCTTAGTGAGATTCCTTGTTCTCTACGTAGGCAGCATCCTAAATGAAATGTTACTTAAAAGGTTAGTTCACCCAAAAATCTAAATTATGTCATTAATAACTCACCCTCATGTCGTTCCAAACCCGTAAGACCTCTGTTCATCTTCGGAACACAGTTTAAGATATTTTAGATTTAGTTCGATAGCTCCCAGTCCCTCCATTGAAGCTGTGTGTACAGTCTACTGTCCATGTCCAGAAAGGTAAGA
This sequence comes from Carassius carassius, assembly GCF_963082965.1. Lineage (NCBI taxonomy): Eukaryota > Metazoa > Chordata > Actinopteri > Cypriniformes > Cyprinidae > Carassius > Carassius carassius. Next base: position 8,555,051 of record NC_081760.1, read on the forward strand.
AAAACATCATCAAAGTAGTCCATGTGACATCAGAGGGTCAGTTAGAATTTTTTGAAGCATCGAAAATACATTTTGGTCCAAAAATAGCAAAAAATACGACTTTGTTCAGCATTGTCTTCTCTTTACTAGTTTAGTGATATCTGGTTCACGAACCAATTACTCGATGTAACCGGATCTTCTTGAACCAGTTCACCAAATCGAACTGAATCGTTTGAAATGGTTTGCGTCTCCAATAAGCATTAATCCACAAATGGCTTAAGCTGTTAACTTTTTTTATGTGGCTGACACTCCCTCTGAGTTAAAACAAACCAATATCCCGGAGTAATTCATTTTCTCAAACAGTAAAGTGCAATGTTCTGAATGGTTTCACATCAGACCCGGAAGTGAAGACAATGCTGAATAAAGTCATAGTTTTTGCTATTTTTGGACCAAAATGTATTTTCGATGCTTCAACAAATTCTAACTGACCCTCTGATGTCACATGGACTACTTTGATGATGTTTTTCTTACCTTTCTGGACATGGACAGTATACCGTGCACACAGTTTCAATGGAGGGACTGAGAGCTCTCGGACTAAATCTAAAATATCTTACACTGTGTTCCGAAGATGAACGGAGGTCTCACGGGTTTGGAACGACATGAGGGTGAGTTATTAATGACATAATTTAGATTTTTGGGTGAACTAACCCTTTAATAAATGATTGTTTTTAAACAGGATAAAACCTGTTAAACACTCACCCAGATGTGCAGCATAAATTTCATGAATTGCAAGTGACTCACTTGATTAGAATAGATTTGAGCTTGAAAATGAAATACTGATACTCATTTTAAAATACATTCAAATGGAAAACTATTATTTTAAATTATATTTCAAAATAAAAAATAAAACAAATCTGTATTTTTGATAAAGTAAATGCAGCCTCGATGAACATAAGAGACTTCTTTCAAAACATTTTGAAAAATCTTATTGACCCCAAACTTTTGAATGGTAGAAGAAAGTGAGCAAAACTACAGCAGTGTAGGAGATTGATAGCCAGGGACAGAGGATAAATATGCAATTTAACGGTAATTATTTAACAAATTGACTGCAGAAGGCTGCAAGCAACCAATCAGAATGAGATATTCCAGGGAGTGAAATCATGGGTAAATACGCTGTAAAAATGATTTTTCAAAATTATGAATAAAGATTATTGGAATGTTTTTTCTTACAAGAAAATTTTATTGCAATGTTTATACTTTTTGAAAAATGTTACTTGCTATTTCTTATTAATTGTGAAATTCACTAGTAAATTCTGTGTATATCTTTTTTTGGGTAATTTTTTTTTCCAGTGTAATTTTTTAGATTTATCTATACTATTTTAGATTAAAAATTATATTTCAAAAAATTATTTTCTATTTGGTTTATTTAACAAGATATCTCACAAAGCAAAATTATTTTGCTGACTATTTAACAGCCTTTGTATTGGGAGCTTACCTGAAATGCGTAGAAATGCTGCCCAGTAAACAGCTGGCTAGTGTTTGGAACAGCCTGTTTTTCTGTGAGTCTGTGCATAAGCATTAAAACTGTGATGTTGTGTTGTGTATTAGGTGAGATGGAAGAGCTGGAGGCCCAGTGGCTGACTGGTATCTGTCATAATGAGAAGAATGAAGTGATGAGCAGTCAGCTGGATGTGGATAATATGGCTGGTGTGTTCTATATGCTTGCGGCTGCCATGGCTCTGTCGCTAATTACTTTTGCCTGGGAGCACCTCTTCTACTGGAGGCTACGTTACTGTTTCACTGGTCTCTGTTCTGGTCGGCCAGGAATCCTCTTCACTATCAGCAGGGTATGTCACAGAAACACTATGGTAAATTAACTAGAGAGGTTCCGTTGCTGAAGGCAACCATTATCTGTTCAATCTTGATATATTAACATGTTATGGTGGCTGTTTACCACAGTCAACTTAAAGCTTCATCAGTGTTGGAATTGCTGCTTATGTGCTGACAAACACATTTTTTGCTGCAAAATAAGAAAGAGCTTATATAACAGAATATAATAGCACCAGCCACCATCTGTAGAATAAAGTTGCAGGGTGCAGTTGTTTGTCTCAGCAGGATACATTACTTTATTTAATCGGTTTATAGAAACCCCAAAAAACATACAGCTGGACTATATAGAGAAAAATTTTGTTAATATATACTTTTTGGTGTTAGCCTCCACTTAAGAACTTCTCTCCATTAACATTTCTGTCTCCATTTCACCTATAGGGGATTTGGAGCTGTATTCACGGTATCCATATTGAGATGAAGAAAGCCCCAGAGTTGGGCTTCAGTCCTCAGGCCAACATGTTGCACCTTCTGAAAACAGCTAAAGAGATCACCACCCTTGGAGTTACCTCACCCAAACGTCCCGTGAGTAGCATTCTCCGTCCTACCACGGGCTTGCTGGAATTTATGGACGGAGCAAAAGGCAACAACCTTGCCCAGAAAAACACACTGTACAGCAATACCAGCACAATGCTCAGCAACCGTCACAAAGAGCCACTTAACAACACTCTGTTGCCAGGGCAACGTGCCCTGAGCTTGACGGATGCTCAGCCAGGTGTTGCTGGAAATGGTGGCTCAGTAGGTGGGGGTGAGACCATTCGACCACCAGCCTCCAAGCCACGTGCTCTCTGGAAGAAGTCTGTGGAAACTCTACAGAAGAACCAAGGACCTGGGGATAATTCCCCACCATCTGTCCAGCAGCCTACAGAGACCCTACCTATGAAGAGCCAGCGCTACCTGCCTGAAGATGCATTCGCCCGCTCAGATATATCGGATAGCTCCAGTCGGGTGGACTTGCAAAAGCAGCACAAGTTAAAAGAAACACTTCGGAAACGGAACCGCCTACCACGGGATCTGAGCGATGTGGAGATTTCAACTCTCCGAAGCCAGCCCAGTCAGCAAAGTAACCACAGTGCTCAGATCTACTCTCAGAGCAGCCAGGGAAGTCAGATTTATACAATTGACTCCATTGATCAGGAGCATGGGCTGCACTACCCGGATATTTTCAATGATCACCATGACAATAAGCACCGGCCATCCTCTTCCTCCGAGCAGCAGCCAATCCTGCAGCTCAACAGCAGTCTGCTGTCCCAGGCCCATGAACCAGAAGTGATGCAAACCACCATTGCAAAGGATAAAAAATACAACACATACGGAAAGCCCGGCGGGGCAGGGAGCATCACCGGCGGGCCTGGTTCTACTCAGGATCCACGACAGACACACTGCCGTAGCTGCCTGTCGAAATTGTCCAGTTACTCTGGGCTTTACACTGTACGGTCCCCTCAGTATCGCTGTGATGCCTGCCTGCACTCTGGAAACCTGTATGACATAAGCGAAGATCAATTGCTTCATCCAAATGGACGGGGCACTGGGGGCGGAAGTGTTGACAGGGCCTTCTCTCCATTTCTCCCTCAGCCTGATGCTTCCTTCACAGCCTATCTTCCCCAGAGTGACCAAGAAGGTGATGGTCTTATTAGTCACTACCAGAATGAGGATGTAATCATCCGCCAGCACTCATATGAGAATCTGCCCCAGAAGAGTTCGTCACGGCGGGTCAGTCTGCAGGACAACACACCATACGCCAATGTTCCCTCGGCCACTCTGGTCCCGGACAAGCCCCCGAAAAATCAGTCTGTGCACCTAAACAACACGCTTGCGGGGGTGGGTGTCAGCGGACTCGGAATTGGTCGTCGCAGCAAGTCAATGTATCCAGCAAGTCCAACAGACAACCCATTTCTCCAGACGCTTCGTGACGACCAGCGTCTAGCTCACGGGCGCAGCTCCACAGACATTTATAAGCAGCTTGTGCCACTCACATTAGGGCAGGCTGATGGCAATGTGCTCGGCGTGAGGATGCCGACCCCTGAACTCTATTATTCCGAGCATGTCATGCCTTATGTAGCCCCTCCCCCTGTCGCCACATACGCCGCTCCCAGGGCATTGAGCGCTGGGGGAGCTCGGCGTGTCTACAAGAGGATGCCAAGCATTGAATCTGATGTCTGATAGAGATCAGAGGTCTGATAGAGAGATCTGAAAGACTATAAAAAGACATGCTTGGATATTTCCACCAGGATATGGCTTAATCGTGGAACTCTTGGATGGATTGTAAAGCTTTTTGAAAATAAGGCAAGCAAGTCTGGAATATATTTTGTTTCCCTTCTTGGAATTATCTGTCTGAACAGAAATCAGAGTTCAACTTTACATCAGGTCCCCCCCTCTAGTCGAGCGGCAGCTCTGTGTCTTCCAGAAAACATCAAAAATGGTGGACAGGACGCTCTTGCGCCTTTGAACGAAGGAAGTACAGGGGCAGCTCCAAAGAGTTTCCTTTTTCACACAACACAAGCAACCAAAAAATTTAATATATGTAAACATACATGAATAACCACATTCTGCACTTTTACACACAAAAATACACATGCACATGGAAGAGGCACGAACAAAACATGATCTCAAACTACTGAAAGGACGACGTTAGGCATGACTTGACCAAAAAAAAGGAAAACCATATACAATGTAATAGCATAAATGACAGGCATGTACTTGCACACAATCTCATGCTCTGAAATAAATAATTGTTTAGCAGATCCAAACCTGATTTGAGTTTTTGGAAAGGCAGCAGAACATCTGTTACACTGTTTAAATGGCTTATAAATGCATGTATGAATAAATTTCGATGTAAAAGCTGCACTGAGGCACGGTCCTCAAAGACTGTTCAGAGTTCAAAGATAAGATTTCCATTCCCGCCTGAACTGTGACAAAATGGCACTACCTGTATGATTAGTCTCGGGTGTAATCTCTGAAATCAAGTATGTTGGGGAATTTCAGAGAAGGTGAACTCGATGCTCACAAGACCCACGACTCATTCATGTCTCTGACTACACCAAGTGGAAAAAGTCTTTGACCCTCCCACCCTTGAATCTGTCCGTACCTTGCCATGCATGCAGAGCGCAAATGCAGGAAGACACTCCTCTGCTAACAGCACAACAGTGTAGTAAGTGTCAGTGTTCATTCATTATTAATCTAAATTCTTGAGCATATTTCTATAGTTGTCAAGAATATTGAAAAAAGTGATTGTCAATTTATACACAGTTTTATACACTACCAAATATTTGGAAAAGGTGTGCAAATATGTTTATTGTGTTATAGAAAAGAAGACAGCAGGAAAATAAATGAAGGGAAGTGATAGAAAAATAGGTATACTGTCTTTTTCGTGGTCATAAGGGACTCAGAGAAGGCAGAGAAAATGTAAAAGCCCACACCAACTAAAGATGTCGATACAGAACCACCGAAATATAAAAAATTCCTGATTGCCTCGAACACACAAACACATCACTTCCTGTAGAATCCAACCACACACTCATACTTCACAAAAATATTTGGTTGTTTTGAATATAATGGTCGTTCCAGCGATATGCACAATATCAGGTTGCAATATTATATTTATGTATGAAATTTCCTAGTTTTAATATGTTTAATTATTAGTTCCTTTCATTTTATGAATTGTTATACATGTGGAATTAATTTATTAATGTGATTTAATTGCGTATATATTTAAAAGATAACAGCATGTTAATCTTCTCTATGGTCAAACATTTAGAATTGTTCTTTTTGATTTTGATGTGAATGGGAGTATATGTTTACAGTGAAGGTGAAAATATGGATTCATCTCAGATGTGATTTTGATTCTCATTTGAATACAAACATAAAACTGTTGTATGACCAAATGTTAACTGGATCACCGTTCTTTACTGTGATTTCAGTGCTGTGTCTGACACGAAGTGACATTAACATTTCAGGGTATTTACCAGGTTTTAGCCTCACCACACGAACATGGTTTGAAAATAATAAAGAATATATTGAGACTTTAGAAAAGAGAAGCATTTTTCATAAGGTCAGTCTGACAGATGCTACACGTCTGCCTCTAACCATTTCCATTCTGCATCTGGATAGGCGTTCTTGTGTTTACACTCTCAAGAAATATTCAAATTAGCTGTTTGTTTTTAACCTCATTAATGTCTATGGAATACTAGCATATTCATATTTCATATAAGCCTCTATGGAAAAGTCCATGTCTATGTGCATAAACATCTCACTTGAATGTAGACAACAACATCCAGACACCGTAGGATTTTAATGTCAAAGAGTAGATGGGTTGTGATTAGATTGTAGTGGTTTACACAACCAGTATGCATTTGTATTTACAGATAGATTTTGAATAAATCTATTTGCACATTGATATGTTTTACATCATTCAGATCCAGTCCATTATGCAAATTTAGACCAATTTACACTTGATGGATCCACTGCTAAAATTCATTATATTAAAATAGTGTAATAAAATACTGTAATAATGACATCATTTGACATTGACATCAATGACATTTGAGTCGAGGTATCTCAACCCACTCAGAAGCAGTTCAGAGTTGTGGAGTAAGGGACACAATGTCTCTGTTCCCTCCATCAGGAAATGAGGGTTACAATATGTAACCGAACAATCACTTTCAGTCGGTCACTTCAACGTTGCGTCAAAGTTCAGACATTAGGGGTCCCTATACCAAACGCCACAGCTGCTAAACTGTGACATATGGACTCTCTGTCTCTGGGAAACACTGAATCCAATTCGGAACAAAGCAGGGGGAGTCAAAGGGAGTCACAACATATGGAGCACTAATCCATTATGATTCACTCGAGGGATACTTGCTCGTAATGGATTCTTACAGCAAGTTCTTCCACTAGACTATGTTATGTAAGGGAGTGCTTGAGTGATGGATGGGTAGTCTAGGGTTAATAAGAAGGAACTGAACTGGACTCAATAGGCCCACATTATCACCTCAGAGAGGAGAAGGTGCGACATGCAAGCTCTACACCCTACCAGACACCTGAGTTCAAGAGGTAGTGCTCAAACCTCTGGATGAAACTGGTTCCATTCACAAAATGTAGAATCTGGCAAATGTATTAGATGAAGCACGACCCACAGCTCTAGAAACATCCACTAATGAGGCACCATTTGCTAAAGCTGATGAAGCAGAAATGCCCCTGTTGAGTGTGCGCTTACTTTAAGCGGCCATGGTAAGCCTCTGGCCTGATAGGCAGTAAGGATCGCATCCAAAATCCAGTGGGAGATCCTTTGTTTGGAGACAGAATTCCCCTTCTGCTGACCTTCAAAGCAGACAGAGCTGTTGTCTGAAACTCTCTGTGTATTCCAAATAGATGTGCAGGGCTTGCACCAGACAAAACAGAGACAGGTCAGGATCCCCCTACTACGGTGGAATAGCTTTCAATGTTACCACCTGATCTCTAAAACGAGTGGTGGGAATTTGGGCACATATCCAGGCCAGGGTCTCAGAAAAAATGTTAGAGTCTGCTGGTCTGAATTGTAGGCATGATTCTTTAATGGAGAGGGCTTGGAGATCCCACACCCTCTTGATAAAATTGAGCACAGTCAGGAGGGGTGTCTTCATAGAGAGGCCAACTGACTAACGGGGCTCCACGGATCTCTCTTTAAGGCCTTAAGGACCACTGAGAGATTCCAAGAGGGAATGAGGCACTGCCTTGGAGGATTCAACCCTCTGGGCACCTCCTAGGAACCTGATAACCAGATTGTGGTTATGTTGTGGAATAGTGCCCATATACATCTTGAGTGTAGACAGAGACAGGTGCCTGTCTAGGCACTCTTAGAGGAAGGTTAGCACAGATTTGTTGCCACATCTACGAGGATCCTTCCCATGGGAAAAACACCAATTCACAAAAATGCACAATTTCAGGCATATACTGTAGCCGCCTCATAGAGGGGGCCTTAGCTTACGTAATAGTATTCACCACTGTGGATGAAACGCCTCTGAGTTCCTCCTGGAAGTGTTTAATGGATTGCATTTGTTTTTAACCATGGAGAATTGCAGCTCAAATTCTTCAAAGGTTTTGCCAAAAAAATGCGGGCAGCCAGAAAGCGCACTTTCTCAGCATCCTACAATCTCCAGACTGAGCCACAGGTGGTGCTCCTGGACCACTAATGTGGACATTGCCCTCCCCACATCCTGCACTGTGACCTTCATTACCCAGACAGCATAGTCAGTTGCTGAATGCAGTTCCTGTGTGCTCCGTGTTGGGATCACCATTGTGCAAACCCTGGCCTAAATACCTGCAGGACAGCCATGGTGTGCAGAGCAGACACAGCTTGTCCAGAAGCATTATAAGCTCTCGCCATAAAGGAAGAGACTAACATGTTCTATATAGGATCTCGGATGGCCCTTCCAGGCAGTGGCCTCTTGCGTGCAACTACACCGCAATCGTCCTCTCTAATAGTTTCTAATGCTCTCTGTTGCCCACGTAAGCACGGCTGCCATCTCAGTTTCAGGCTCAGACTGACACACAGCACACAGAAGTGCTGGTTTAGTTGAATCATCTATTTTCAATCAGTCAGACCCACCCCCCGATTCTGCGATAGACAACTTATCCTCATCACGAGCCCAGAATGAGAGGTCGAACCCACATGAAGGCATGTACTCAAACTCACCTAGAAACACTTACTGGAGAACATTTGCGGTTAGAGGAATGAGAGGTCCATGGGAATTCTTCCGGCAGAACTTCTCCCACAACTTTTAGTGTTATTTGGACTAGGGGTGCTCCGATCACGATCGGCCGATCGTTAATGCGCATCTCGTCAGTAAAGCCGGTTCTCTAATCAGCGGTTAATTCCATCAGGTGCGTGATTTCACATAGAGCAGCTGTTACTACACAGAGCCGTTGTTAACTGAGAAGATGCGCCAATAAACGCTGAAAATGAACGTATTTTTTAGCACCCCTAATTTGAACTATTTATGTTATTTTGATATGACCAGTAACGTAATGACACGTTTCATTCTTTTAGATTAAATTTATGCAACAAAATCTAAAACGTGGGTCCTCTGGTAGTTAAGCTTTAAGCAGGTAGTTTTTCCACATATTTTAGTCAAATTTTTGCTTTATAAAATTTAAAGCTGCATATGAAACTGCTCCTGTTGGGTAAAGCTGATTTGTTTTGTTTTTTCTGACCTAATTGCAGAAAACTGCTTTTTGTTAAGTTAAAACACACAATGTTATGCTATTCTAAAATGGTTGCCAGGGTGTTGCTATGCAGTTTCAGAGGTGTTCTGGTTAATGGTAAGTTCATTGCTGTGTGGTTGCTTGGGTGTTCGGATTAGTTAATTGCTGACAAAAGTCTATAATATTCTTGTTTGTAAATATCACTCAGGTCCCTGATTTAATGTAAGGGATGCTTTAACCAAATTTAACTTCTAGCAGATGAAAAGTCTGACCAGTTAGAAAAAAAATTCAGCTCTTCTTAACTAGCAGTCAAACTGTCTGTGGTATATAATTCATGCCCATAGTGCAATTGTAGGGAACCTCTGACAGTGATTCTGTATAACAAAGACTAATGTGTAAGTAGTATCGGTAAGGTATATAATTTAAATTTAAAGCTGATTTTTTTTTTCTTTTCTGTATCAGCACTGTTTGCCTCTGTCATAAGACTGGTCATGTTGCTACAGAGAAACATGAAATATCCCATTTTAAAAAAATGAAACATAATGATGTTGATAACAGCTACATGACGGGCTTTTGGCAGATCTTTCAAAACAACTTTGCATTGGTTTTCTTTTTTTCCCCCTGTAATTTGTAGTTGCTAAAAGACCCTGACAAATCTGGCATCTCGAGGCACAGCAGTTAGCTCAAAAAGGAAGAAATGCTCTGAATTCAAATGCTCTGAAGGACAGTTCACCCAATAATGTTGGCAACCAAACAGTTTATGGTAGCCATTGACTTACATTGTTTTTATTTTTTTGTTTTTTTTTTCTCCATAATGTGGAAGTCATTGGCTAGCAACTGTTTGGTTACCAACCTTTATCAAAAATATCTTCTGTTGAAATTCATACAAGTTTGGAACATTGATGACATAATTTTCATTTTCAGGTGAACTATACCCTTTAATACCCATTTCATCTGCACTTTGAGAGAGTTGTATAAAAATAGAGATTTTTGCACAAAAGTCTACAGACATTTTTAATCTGTATGCACAATTTCTTTTTTTAATTGTTTTGAACGAAGTATCTTGTGCTCACCAAAGCTGCATTCTTTTGATTAAAACTGTAATACTTTTAAATATTATTATAATATAAAGAACATTTTGTACTTTAAAATGAGGGCTAAGCTAAATTTTTTAGTCATTTCCTCTTCAATCTTCAGTCAGAATATTTGTGCAAGGTATACTGTATAGTACAAGTAGGCTGATGCACTACACAATACACTTGTGTGTGTGGGTATGTGTACACTGGCAATATACAAATTCAGTTTATGTTCACTGTGTATGTGTCTAAACTTCAGATGTCCAAGACTGGTATGTGTATGACTTTTGTATGTATTATGTATTAAGTGTTGTGTCCTTCTTAGTAAGACAATGTATCTGATTAATCATTCAGGTTAATGTCACTAAACAATCCAATTCTCCTGGTTAAAGGTGAAGTGTATAACTTTATTAGTTGTTAGAAACTGCTGTCAAAACCTTACTTTGTTTGTTTGAACATCACAACCAGCCCAACACCACAACATTGGCCCAAACAGTGGCTGTTTGTCCAATAAAAGTAAACTAGTGGGAGTTTTCGGAAACATGTTTTCATCTTATAATGTTAATCATTTTATAATAATCTTTTGGTGGCACAGTAATGACACACTCCAGTTTTATATTTTTGGGGATTTAAATATGAATATTATATATATATATATATATGCATAATGCAACTTAAAATTTGTGTGTTCATTACTCACTGCTGTTTGTGTGCACTTGGATGGGTTAAATGCAGAGCACAAATACATAGGACAGGACACCAGACAAGGCTACATGTAACATAACATCAATTTAACCTTTACAATGTCTTGTAAAAAAAAATGTAAAAAGGCAATCAGACTTGACTTAACAAGCATTCACTTGCTGAATTGTACCATATAAAGAAGGATAATACATCCTCGGACATATTTATTAATACTTTTCAACATAATGGTTATTTATAATGTTCATGCACGTTTAATTATGGTTTTATGTATCCATTAAGACCCTTTGGTCTGAAATAAATATTGCAACAATTTCTACTTTTATTTCTCCATCACAGTTTTTAAAAAAAGCCTTAATAGACTGCTTTGTGTGCTTTACAGATTTCAACCAGATGTGACCTACTATTTCTTGAGAGCACTTTAATGGCAGGGAATGCACTTCATGAGAGAAATTCAATGGGAGGATGTAAGGGCACTATAGAACTTTTTGATTTTCAATGCTATAATTTAGATGATTTTATAATGACTTGGGTTGTCATTTAACACACTGTAGGCCATACTGCAGCATAATGGTTCCAGTCCATATAACTAATGGCACAAAACAAGTTATTGTGTGAATGGAATGGGCAAAAATCTGTCCATTAATATGCCTGAGCATGAGTTATATTTATATAATTTTATTTAAAAGTACGATTTTATTTTGATTTGTTTTTATGTATTTTACTTTAGACAGTTATATTAATAATATATGAATTATTATCTTCTAATTATAAACTACTCTTTTTTTTTTTAGCATGTGATAGTGACAATTGGATTGTTTTCATCAAAGCCATTCAGTGTTATTTTAGTATTGTTTATATACTGTTATAATATATTAATATTTTGAAATAGTTTTCAATTTAGTTTATTTTCTTTTTGTTTTGATTAGTTTTTGTTTATTTAAAATATTTCTGATTAGCTTCAATTTATTCATTTGAATTAATTCATTTAAATAATTCATTTTATTTTTTCAGTTTAAAGTTATTTTAGGTAGCTGCAAGGAGGAACATTAAAGGTTTTATTTACCATCCTTATTTTTTCATCTCATATTTATATTTTGTTTAATTTCAGCTTTATTTCAATTACCAACAATGATTTTTAATAGTGCTGGTTAACGATACACTGTAGCATTTCTTTCTGGATACTTAAAACCCTTTTCTATTTTAATTTACTTTTAAATTTTAAATAAACATTTTTTTATTTTCTTTTGTTTTACTCTCTCCCTTTCTCTCTCTCTTTGTTTGTCCAGTAATTTTCTTGTTTTCAATTTTTCTTTCTCTTTCTGTCTTTCTTTCCTTCTTTTTTTATTACTTATGACAGTTATATTTATAATATCTGTTATGTTTTAAGCATATCAAGGACCAAACGCCTCCATACATTCCCACTCCTGAAATCTGGTGTCTGTGTCTCTCACAGCATGTAGTATGCATGTGTCATAGTGTGTTTAGCAATGCACACGGGTGAAAGCATTACTTTTACTCATCAATGGGCTGTAAAAGGTCCAGATGTATTGTGATGAGGCTGAAAGGAGTCAGTGTGAAGGGCAGATGAGAGCCTATCAAACAAGTTTCCATAATTTATACTGCTTTAAACAAACAGCTTCAAATACACAGGCGATAATCTGCAGTCAGACCATCCTAATCTAATGAATCATGACATAATCCATATACACCGCTTCACAGCCTGCAGTAAATCTGCAAACATGCCCTGACATGTTTACATTGATGCCTATCACAGAGAGAGAGGAGCTGGAGATACTAATTACTAACACACATACAAGCACATGTCAAAAATATAAAAGAATGCTGCTAAATGAATCAAATTGAAAGAATGTGCATAACTAAGGCCCTAATGTGGACATATGCGCGGTCCCCTCGAGCAAAATAATGCCTATAATGTGCTCACAGATTAGCATTTACACTCACACATGGCTTTCACATGCTGGATTGCTGTCAGTCAGTGCTGCAGAAGTTCCTGGCGCGCGTGATCACGCGTGTGTGTGTGTGTGTGTGTGTGAGTGCTCATACAGTACAGTGTGAGCTTAAATGGAGAGGTCAGTGACCCCAAATAAATCTCAGAAATGTGCCTGCTGTAAAACCCGATTAACATTATATTATCAAGTCACTAACATGGAGCTTGTGAAGAAGTCAAGGGATTTTTTTTCGTCTGAAGGTCTGTGTGGGGAATCACGAGGAAAGCAAGAGACCCAGATCTATCCATTTTTATATATAAGTCATTTCTCATTGGCTTAATTTACTGTGAGACGTTGAATGTTCATGTAATGTTAGGTGTGTACTGTATTTCACTCATGTGGGTGTGTACGTGTGTGTTTGTGCCAAACAGGAGGAACAGAGATGATGATGATGAGTTTTCTTCTGGGTTGCAGTTTTGAAAGAATGAGTGTATGTTTGTGTGCATGCGTTTGTGAGCGAGTATTTCTGAGCTTTTGCCAGAAGAGCGCGCTCTGCCTACACATCGAAGAACCCATGAAAATTCATAAGGGCGCAACGCCTACTCTCCATTACTAAAAATACAGAGGAAGATAGTTGGAGGTAAGAGAGGGAGGGAGGAAGAGAGAGAGAGAGAGGAGGAAGAGGATGACGTTCGGTGAGCAGGAGAGCGTTGTACACGTGGCACACCATGCAAGGGTTTCTCTTTTCAAATTACACTCTCAGAGTCAACATTTTATGATCATGTGTGCGTGTTTCAGATAGATGTGTGAGACTTTCGTTCCAGGCCTCCATGTGTGGTGTGACCAAAATGCCACAGGTCACACATTATGTGGCAATTCAAAGTAGAGGATATTGGAGCCGATGCATGTTTGAAGTCAACATGAAATTAAAATTGTCCCTACTTACGTTATGGGTTGTACTGTGGGTGATTTTTTCAGTGCATGTTATTCATATTGTTATTTTGTCTTTCTAGTCTGTATCAAATTTCCATCTTTTCAACTTTGTAATGTCCGTTTTTGTATATGGACACTGTTTTAGCAAACATTTGTTTTGCGTCATTTTGATAGGTATCACTCATTTTTACAATCCAATTATTTACAAATGGATAAAATTAAGACCCGGTCTACATAAAAAACACATAATATTTGCCTTTTATATTAATTAGGGATGCACAATATATCATGTACCATATAAGGTATTGTCTGATATTAGGGATATAGGTTTTATTGTGTACTTTCCCCCTATAGGTACATTTTGATCACCTTTCAGCAAACACCCATTGGATAAAATTATGCATCTATCAGTTGATATTATAGAAACTGGATACTTTGTGTATGTCCCCTATAGTTACATTTCAATGACCTTTAATCAAACACATTACCGATATATTTTACTTAATAATAATTGAATAATATGTTATAAAAAATAATTTATAAAAAGTATGTATTTTTAAAGCTAAACACTAAAATAAGCAGTTTTATATGCTACAAGTGAATTTTAGTAATCACAACCGTATAATGCTTTATAATACAGCTTATAATTGTTTGTATGTAAATAAGAAGGCATTTACTATAACTTATATGACTGATCCCAATTATTCAAAAGATGATTGCAATTTATTTAACATGCAGATCATTATAAGGTGTACTAAAGCATAATGAGTGAATTATAGTGCATTAAAAAGCCCATCATAATGTGTCTTGCATATAGACTTCATGTGCAGTGTTAGTTATTTCAAATGTGGAAGTATTTTAAAACTGAAAAAGTGAAAAATATTAAATCCAGTATATTGCATGTGACCCCAATAATGTGTATGAATATGTGTTTGTGTGTGTGTAGGCTTACAAATGGTCTTATAAACCCAATCAGTGTGACTATGTTCATTCATAAAGTCACTTGGGAAAGAGGCCGCATATATAGCAAAATTATGATTCTAATTATGCGTTCAAAAACACACACTGGGAACTGTTTATGCAAATGCTAATTAGTATTATTTTAGGTGAGTTCCCAGTTGGAGCCAGAAGTCAAAATGTTTGGATTAAATATATGGCCATTAGAATATGATGACACTTATGGTTTGTTTAACAGGTTTAGATATTTCAGATGCACATATTACTAATACCATAACATGTGCATAAAATCAAGCTGCAGCCAAGCAGTCTGCATTTCGGCAGAATGGAACCCTTTTCTGTTATAGCATGACAATGCACAAAGCGTTTTACTGAGTCTAGTGTGGAAGAACTTGAACAATACCTAGACCAGAATCCTGCTGAACACTTTTGGGATGAATTTGGCAGAGTGCCAGGCCCCATCTCCCAGCTTCAGTATCTGACCTCTCTGATGCTCATGTCTGAATGGGAGCAAATCCCTGCAGCCATTTTCCAACATCTTGTGGAAAGTCTTCCCAGAAGAATTGAACCTGTTAAATGTTCAGCAAGCGCATATGGTTGAGGTGTTCAGCTATTCACAGATTTTTGGCCATGAAGTGCATGCACTTTAAAAAACAATTCAATGGCTTTGTATATATCACAAACATAAATAACTACCTTTAAAAAATATCTGAATATAACTTGAATGATTGTGATGGACATACCAAAATAAATGGCTAAAAATCCAACAGTTAATTTTGTCTAACAATTGCATAAGTTATTTTTAAAGATTAATCTTTGACTTACAAATTATATTTGAGATATTTTTTTAAGATGAGATGTATTTTCATAAAATTTCAGTCAAAATATTTTAGAATGGAGAACTACTGATCGGCTACTAAAACGAATGTTATTACTTATTCCATAACAATATTCTTTAACAACAACTTAAGCAACAATTGGAAATAGTTAACAATCTATCGTCTGTCTATTGTAATGGTACTTAATGTAGTTACAGTCATTTTAAACCATACCTTCTAGCCAAAACACGAGTCCAGAATAGTCCATGATAACACTTGCTCAAAGTCCATATACCCTGTTTCCCTTTTACATCAAATCAGAACAACATATTTGTTTAGAACTGTTTGTTCTGTGCATATTTCTCTCCTGATTCAGATGAGACAACTTTTTCACTGGAGATACCAATATCATGGAGAGGACTTGGAGTTAAACTTCTTAATGGATTTGTTTTGTATAAAAATGCAGTTTTTCACTTTATAAGACATTAGTTGATGGACTGGAGTCATGTGGATTACTTGTGGATTTTTGTGTTGTTTTTATCAGCTGTTTGGACTCTCATTCCGACGGCACCCATACACTGCAGAGAATCCACTGGTGAAAAAGTGATGTAATGACAAATTTCTCCAAAGAAGAAACAAATTCAGTCCACATCTTGGATAGTCTGAGGGTAAATGTTACATTTTTAGTTTGAACTATTAATTTAAGTGTGAAAAAAACACACCTTTGTTTATGTTTTTAGAGTGTATTGGATAAGGAGCAGAGTTGTTAAAATATAAATAATTTTTTACACTTCATTACTCTTGCTTGTTCTAGCTTCTCTCTTGTGCATTTTGGGAATAAAAAAGCAACATTTCCTGTTTTGCTTGGCATTTCATGTAGCTGTCATTAGATGCAAAGACCTAGTTTCGCATCTTATATGAGAGAAAGACAGAGAGAAAGAGGGAGAGGGAGAAGAATGTGGATGGGGATGACAAGACAGTGGAAAGTCTGGAACATTACGCAGGTGGCCCCCTACATGTTTAATTCATGAAAAGTGTTATACATTTATTTTTTAATGTGATATCTTAACATTTAATATGCATCTCTTGAGTGTTGACTTGTCAGAGTGTAGGCTGCAGCGATGATGTCATCCTGACATCCTGACTACCCGTGGAGCAAATTTCAAAAGCAACACATAAAAAGAACATCTATAAATTAAAAATACATATATATATATATTGGGTCATTGGAACAAAAGCTGCTGCTTGATGGATGACAACTTTTGTTTGATTGTTTCTAACCCTCCAGGTTCAAAATCATACCTAACAAAACATGACGTCCTGACAACTTCATGCACAGTATCTATCAGTCACAAGACTGTAAAATGGGTCGTTCTCAGGAAACTGTGCCTTTTGTGCCTGAAGTTCAGTTTCATTTGAAAAGGTTACTGCTGAATTTGCAAGAAATCGTATTTTCGCACCACAAGCCTGAAGTACCAGCACCAGAACTGATACATACACACTGGGGGAATCAGAGAGAACTTAATTGCCAGGTATGCTTACACATACAAGAAATAACTGTTTTACTGTTTTATTTCACTGTTTTAGTGACAGAAGCTTCCACAGCACAAGCAGAATGAAAGTGACAAGACAAGAGAGATAGAAATAATAGTAGATAGGAAATAACAATATACACAAAAATATATACACAACATACAAAGTAGACAATAGATGGTATGTGTCTGCACATGTGTGTTATGTACAAATACAAGGAAATGTAAAAAGAGGTATGTGTGTTAAATAAATAAATAGTGTTTATTGCCAAGTTAACTGTTCAGGAGATGGATTGCGTGAGGAAAGAAAGTGTTCTTATGCCTGACCGTTCTGGTGCTCAGTGCTTTGTGGCACCAACCAGACGGCAACAGTTCAAAGAGGAAGTGGCATGGGTGTGAGGGGTCCAAAATGATTTTGCCAGCTCTTTTACTAACTCTGAATGAGTGTAGTTCTTGGAGAGGGGAGAGGGTTGCTCAGCAGTCTGGACTATCTTTTAATCTTCAATCTTCTAAGGTCTGATTTGGTAGCTGAGTTGAACCAGACAGTTATAGAAGTGCAGAGGACAGATTCGATGACTGCAGAGTAGAGGGTGACAGGATTTTCAAATCTCTCCCATCACACTCCCACAAAAAATAAAATAAAATAAAAAATCCCATCCTGATCCCATGAAAAAACTGGGGGGAAATCCCATCCAGTCCCAATCCCAGAAGAATGCCTCCCACTCCAGTGTTGTTGTTTTTTTGGCAGGAATCCTTCAGTTACAGTAAAAAAATACAGTACAGATCACAGCATGCCCACCTTAGCTGAATAAAAATCCAAAATTTAGTTTTTCATGCTATTTTGAACTGACACACATTAAATGTCACATAAATCATCCATGCAAAAACACACTTGCACGCGCACACATTATAAAAACTAATTGTAAAAAAAGTTTTAGTTACTTCAGACCACTCAGAAATGTTAGTGAGCAAAACTGAGGAATCATTTTCCGATCGTGATTTCCGGCCCTGCCCACTCCCGCTGATGTTTTTCCTGTCCCGTCCTAATCACATGATTAATAGTGATTTTGAAGCCTGCGGGATTCCTGAAAAATGTCAGCCTCTAGTAGAACTGTATCGGCAGCTTGAACTTCCTCAGCTGACAAAGGAAGTTCAGCTTCTGCTGGGCCCTCTTGATAATGGAGTCTATGTGGAACTCCCACTTCAGGTCCTGAGAGATGGTGGTGCCCAGGATCTTGAATGACTCTACTGTTGTAACAGTGCTGTCCATGATGGTGAGTTGTGGGAGAGTGCAGGGGAGATTCTCCTGAAGTCCACTATTATCTTCACTGTTTCGAGCATGTTCAGCTCCAGGTTGTTATAACTGCACCAGACAGCCAGCTCTTCATCCTGGATGAGGTTGATAAGTGTGGTGTCATCTGCGAACTTCAGGACCTTGATTGAGGGGTCTTAAGAGGTGCAGTTCTTAGTGTAGAGGGAGAAGAGGACTGTAATCTTTTATTCCTGTAATTTTGGGTTTCTTTGGGATGGGGATGATGGTGGAGCATTTGAAGCAGGAAGGGACTTCGCATAGCTCCAGTGATCTGTTAAAATTCTCTGTGAAGACGGGGGCCAGCTGGTCAGCACAGGATTTCAGACAGCCTAGTGTAACACATTCTGGGCCTGGTGCTTTTTTGGCCTGTTTATACAAGACTTTACCCATTCCTGTAGCAGTCGCGGTTTCTCCATTAGGACGATTGGGTGATGCACCACCAAAGGAAAGGGAGGGATTTTTTTTCTTTTACATTCAACCACAGTGTTGTGCTAGCTTTCACCATTCTAGACTGTTTGTGCTGCCTCTATATTGTCCAATCAACGTCGATTCACGTTTTGTGTAGTACTGCCCTTTTTGGGGCGATTTCTGTCAGACTGAGAATCGCCCCGAGTGCTCTCATAGACTTCCATTCAAAGATCTTTTTTTTTTCGAACTGCAGGCACTGCAATGCAATCTCAATGAGTTCCGGGAGGGCTAGCCCTAACGTGCTTTTGTCATCGTGCGTTTCGTCAATGACTGGTGGGAACAGTAAAAACTATTTTGAATTTTAACAACAAGAAAAAATGAAAAACTACTTTAATATCTTTATCAAATGTAAAAAAACAAAACAGAGAAATGGGGTCAGCTAACGTTATGCTTTTGTCAGCTGAACTTGATCGACATCACGGCGAACGTTACCTCAGCACAGATTAATTCTATCATGTCATTGAATGAAATACCATTCATTCATCGTAGCAATAAGGATAAATTGTCAATTAAAGAATTAGGACAACCAAGACCAAATTTAAACATCAAACAAGTATCTACAAAGGTCGGAGAATTTGTGTAAAAGAGGATTTTAGAGGACGTGGTATGAGAGAAGAAAAAGGCTATAGGTTGCAAAGTAGTTGTTCCATCGCAAGAGCGTGACAGACATCGCATGGACAACTACAGGTGTCACCGAAATGCATCCTCTCTCGGAGAAGGCGAAAAGACACGAAAGAGCAAAGATGCATTTGGATATTAGGGAGCAGTATAATATAAGTGAGTAATTTAAAGGAGCTATGTGGAGGTTTTTACTTAAAAAAATCTTTAAGATAGAGTTTTCATTTGTACATGTATGAGCCAACCATGATGTAAAAAAAAAAGAATGACACCTCGACTGTCCACCACGGTTGCCTCTATCAGCCTGTAGGCTCAATTGTGTGTGGAGGAGTCGGGCCCGAATTGGCGCGAAAATTCACAAAATGTGACGTAATGCGCGTTCTTGTCTACTTGGGCTTACAACCGTACGGCACGCCAGCCATTATAGTAAGCAGCGGCAATAGTGTTTTCAAATGGACTCTGCGGATGGAAAGAAGCGACCAGCCTCCAGCACAATTCAGACACCCACGGACACTCGTCGTAAGTAAAAAAAAAAAAAAGAACGTGCGCACTGAGAACGAGCATGAGACTGGCTGCAGTTCCTCTAACGGCCACTGGTGTCAGTAACAGTTAGAAATTTCAGAACCTACGCAATGCTCCTTTAAGTTAGCAGTGTAATGTAAGTGAGGAATGTGATATAAATGAGCAGTGTAATATAAGTGAGTTGTGTAAACAGTGATTTATGTGACTTCAAATATTTCTTATTAAACTGAAATCGAAGTAAAAACCTATCCTCATTAATCGAGCAAACATTTCCCCCTCCCCCCTGATAGAATTGGCAGGAGCCACCACTGTCCTATAGGCATCTTTTTTAGCCTGATGGAGCTGTCTGAGTTTTGCGAAACCATGGTTTGTCATTGTAAGTTTAAAAATCGGTCAAGCTCGGTCGAAGCAGCTTCAAAAAAACACTACAACCAATGCTGTCGAAACAGGCTTGGAAATCCCACTCTGCTTCATTAGTCCATCTTTAAACAGTCCTTATAAGAGGTTTAACTAATTTCAGTTTCTTCCTGTAGGTCAGTATAAGATGAACCAGACAGCGATCAGAGATCCCCAAAGCTGCCCGTGGGACAGAGTGATATGCATCCTTTATCATGGTGTAACAGTGGTCCAGCAAATTACTGTCTCTGGTGGGACATGAAGTGTGGTGTCTGTATTTTGTCAGTTCACGTGTGTGGTTTGCTTTATTATCACAGAGTCCGGGTGTTGTTGCTCTGTGTCTGAGATCTGAACAGCCAGCTGTTGTAGCACCGTGTTTGCAGTGGAATGTAAACACTTAGTAGAATGAATGAGGAAAAACTCCCACAGAGAGTACTAGATCAGGACAGGATCTTCTTCATTGTTGTTACATCTATACAGCACCTTTCATTGGTGTAGAAGCATGTCCCACAGCTACGTGATTTCCCCATTGATTCTAAGTCACGAAAAAACTCAGTGGGATCCGATTTTTATATATATATATATATATATATATATATATATATATATTTTTTTTTTTTTTTTTTTTTATGTTCCACAGAAGAAAGAAAGTCATAAAGGCTTAAATAAATGACGACACAACTTTCTTTATCAAATTAATTATGCCTTTATCTCCAATATTAAATAAGTGATTGCAGGAAAGTACCAATTATTATTTATTTTTACTGCATTATTTCATCTCTCATTCTTGTCATGAAGTATGGAATTCATATCCCTGCTATTTAAGTAATATTGTAACTGTTTAACTCTTTAATATTACTACTGTTTAATATTTCAGTATACACTCACCTAAAGGATTATGAGGAACACCTGTTCAATTTCTCATTAATGCAATTATCTAATCAACCAATCACATGGCAGTTGCTTCAATGCATTTAGGGGTGTGGTCCTGTTCAAGACAATCTCCTGAACTCCAAACTGAATGTCAGAATGGGAAAGAAAGGTGATTTAAGCAATTTTGAGCGTGGCATGGTTGTTGGTGTCAGACAGGCCGGTCTGAGTATTTCACAATCTGCTCAGTTACTGGGATTTTCATACACAACCATTTCTAGGGTTTACAAAGAATGGTATGAAAAGGGAAAAACATCCAGTATGCGGTAGGCCTGTGGGCGAAAATGCCTTGTTGATGCTAGAGGTCAGAGGAGAATGGGCCGACTGATTCAAGCTGATTGAAGAGCAACTTTGACTGAAATAACCACTCCTTACAACCGAGGTATGCAGCAAAGCATTTGTGAAGCCACAACACGCACAACCTTGAGGCGGATGGGCTACAACAGCAGAAGACCCCACCGGGTACCACTCATCTCCACTACAAATAGGAAAAAGAGGCTACAATTTGCACGAGCTCACCAAAATTGGATGGTTGAAGACTGGAAAAATGTTGCCTGGTCTGATGAGTCTCGATTTCTGTTGAGACATTCCGATGGTAGAGTCAGAATTTGGTGTAAACAGGGTGAGAACATTGATCCATCATGCCTTGTTACCACTGTGCAGGCTGCTGGTGGTGGTGTAATGGTGTGGGGGATGTTTTCTTGGCACACTTTAGTCTAAGTCCAAGTCAAAGTCACCTTTATTTATATAGCGCTTTAAACAAAATACATTGCGTCAAAGCAACTGAACAACATTCATTAGGAAAACAGTGTCAATAATGAAAAAATGATAGTTAAAAGCAGTTCATCATTGAATTCAGTTATGTCATCTCTGTTCAATTAAATAGTGTCTGTGCATTTATTTGCAATCAAGTCAACGATATCGCTGTAGATGAAGTGTCCCCAACTAAGCAAGCCAGAGGCGACAGCGGCAAGGAACCAAAACTCCATCGGTGACAGAATGGAGAAAAAAACCTTGGGAGAAACCAGGCTCAGTTGGGGGGCCAGTTCTCCTCTGACCAGACGAAACCAGTAGTTCAATTCCAGGCTGCAGCAAAGTCAGATTGTGCAGAAGAATCATCTGTTTCCTGTGGTCTTGTCCTGGTGCTCCTCTGAGACAAGGTCTTTACAGAGGATCTGTATCTGGGGCTCTAGTTGTCCTGGTCTCCGCTGTCTTTCAGGGATGTAGAGGTCCTTTCTAGGTGCTGATCCAGCATCTGGTCTGGATACATACTGGATCCGGGTGACTGCAGTGACCCTCTGATCTGGACACAGACTGGATCTGGTGGCCACGGTGACCTCGGAACAAAAGAGAAACAGACAAATATTAGCGTAGATCCCATTCTTCTAATGATGTAGCAAGTACATATGGTGTTATGGGAAGTGTTTCCGGTTCCGGCCTAATTAATGCAGCCTAAAAATCCTTTAACGGATTTGGATAATAAAAGCATATTAGTATGTTATGTGTATGCCAGGTTAAAGAGATGGGTCTTTAATCTAGATTTAAACTGCAAGAGTGTGTCTGCCTCCCGAACAATGTTAGGTAGGTTATTCCAGAGTTTAGGCGCCAAATAGGAAAAGGATCTGCCGCCCGCAGTTGATTTTGATATTCTAGGTATTATCAAATTGCCTGAGTTTTGAGAACGTAGCGGACGTAGAGGATTATAATGTAAAAGGAGCTCATTCAAATACTGAGGTGCTAAACCATTCAGGGCTTTATAGGTAATAAGCAATATTTTAAAATCTATACGATGCTTGATAGGGAGCCAGTGCAGTGTTGACAGGACCGGGCTAATATGGTCATACTTCCTGGTTCTAGTAAGAACTCTTGCTGCTGCATTTTGGACTAGCTGTAGTTTGTTTACTAAGCGTGCAGAACAAACACCCAATAAAGCATTACAATAATCTAACCTTGAGGTCATAAAAGCATGGATTAACATTTCTGCATTTGACATTGAGAGCATAGGCCGTAATTTAGATATATTTTTGAGATGGAAAAATGCAGTTTTACAAATGCTAGAAACGTGGCTTTCTAAGGAAAGATTGCGATCAAATAGCACACCTAGGTTCCTAACTGATGACGAAGAATTGACAGAGCAACCATCAAGTCTTTGACAGTGTTCTAGGTTATTACAAGCGGAGTTTTTAGGTCCTATAATTAACACCTCTGTTTTTTCAGAATTTAGCAGTAAGAAATTACTTGTCATCCAGTTTTTTATATCGACTAAGCAACCCATTAGTTTTTCAAATTGGTGTGTTTCACCGGGCTGCGAAGAAATATAGAGTTGAGTATCATCAGCATAACAGTGAAAGCTAACACCATGTTTCCTGATGATATCTCCCAAGGGTAACATATAAAGCGTGAAGAGTAGCGGCCCTAGTACTGAGCCTTGAGGTACTCCATACTGCACTTGTGATCGATAGGATACTGTGACGAGTGGGGCGGGGCCGAGGGACATGGGAGCGAGGCCGGTGGAGTGATTGGAGATGAGCTACACCTGTTCGACCCGCCGGTCTCGAGGCCCATGGAGGAGATGGAAGGATATAAAACTGTAATGGATTAAACTTCCTAATCGTCGGGAAGAAGGAGGCGGGAACCGGCGGACAATCAAAATGAAACTTTAATAGCAAAATAAACACAAAACAGCGCACCAGCCCCTCACGGACGACTGGTGCGTGCAAATAAAAACCAAAACACAACTAAGAGCCCAGGCCTGGTCCTCTCTCGTCCTTCACTGTCGTCGCTCCAGTTTTATATCCTTCCATCTCCTCCATGGGCCTTGAGACCGGTGGGTCGAACAGGTGTAGCTCATCTCCAATCACTCCACCGGCCTCGCTCCCATGTCCCTCGGCCCCGTCCCACTCGTCACAGATACATCTTCATTCACTGCTACGAACTGATGGCGGTCATATAAGTACGATTTAAACCATGCTAATGCACTTCCACTGATGCCAACAAAGTGTTCAAGTCTATGCAAAAGAATGTTGTGGTCAATTGTGTCAAACGCAGCACTAAGATCCAATAAAACTAATAGAGAGATACACCCACGATCAGATGATATGAGCAGATCATTTGTAACTCTAAGGAGAGCAGTCTCAGTACTATGATACGGTCTAAATCCTGACTGGAAATCCTCACATATACCATTTTTCTCTAAGAAGGAATATAATTGTGAGGATACCACCTTTTCTAGTATCTTGGACAGAAAAGGGAGATTCGAGATTGGTCTATAATTAACTAGTTCTTTGGGGTCAAGCTGTGGTTTTTTGATGAGAGGCTTAATAACAGCCAGTTTGAAGGTTTTGGGGACATATCCTAATGACAATGAGGAATTAATAATAGTCAGAAGAGGATCTATGACTTCTGGAAGCACCTCTTTTAGGAGCTTGGATGGTATAGAGTCTAACATACATGTTGTTGGTTTAGATGATTTAACAAGTTTATACAATTCTTCCTCTCCTATAGTAGAGAATGAGTGGAACTGTTCCTCAGGGGTCTATAGTGCACTGTCTGATGTGATACTGTATCTGACAGCTGAATGTTTGCAATTTTATCTCTAATAGTATCGATTTTAGAAGTAAAGTAGTTCATAAAGTCATTACTGCTGTGATGTTGGGAAATGTCAACACTTGTTGAGGCTTTATTTTTCGTTAATTTAGCCACTGTATTGAATAAATACCTGGGGTTATGTTTGTTTTCTTCTAAAAGAGAAGAAAAGTAATCGGATCTAGCAGTTTTTAATGCTTTTCTGTAGGATATGTTACTTTCCCGCCAAGCAATACGAAATACCTCTAGTTTTGTTTTCCTCCAGCTACGTTCAATTTTTCGGGCTGCTCTCTTTAGGGTGCGAGTATGCTCATTATACCATGGTGTCAAACTGTTTTCCTTAACCTTCCTTAAGCGTAAAGGAGCAACTGTATTTAAAGTGCTAGAAAAGAGAGAGTCCATAGTTTCTGTTACATCATCAAGTTCTGAGGTTTTGGATATGCTAAGAAATTTGGATACATCAGGAAGATAACTTAAAAAGCAGTCTTTTGTGTTAGAAGTGATGGTTCTTCCATACTTGTAACAAGAAGTAGGATTTACAATTTTGGCTATATGTAGTTTGCACAGAACTAAATAATGATCTGAGATATCATCACTTGGCTGAATAATTTCAACACCATCAACATCAATTCCATGTGACAGTATTAAATCTAGAGTATGATTTTGACAATGAGTAGGTCCTGAAACGTGTTGTCTAACACCAATAGAGTTCAGAATGTCTATAAATGCTGATCCCAATGCATCTTTTTCATTATCAACATGGATATTAAAATCACCAACTATTAAGACTTTATCTGCAGCCAGAACTAACTCGGATGTAAAATCACCGAACTCTTTAATAAACTCTGTATGGTGCCCTGGTGGCCTGTATACAGTAGCCAGTACAAACATAACAGAGGATTTATCATTAACATTTGTTTCTCTGGATAATGTTATATGAAGCACCATTACTTCAAACGAGTTATACTTGAAGCCTGCTCTCTGAGAGATCCTGAAAACGTTGTTATAAATTGAAGCAACACCTCCACCTTTGCCTTTTAGACGCGGCTCATGTTTATAACAGTAATCTTGGGGGGTGGACTCATTTAAAATAATGTAATCATCAGGTTTTAGCCAGGTTTCTGTCAAACAGAGTACATCTATATTATGATCAGTGATCATATTATATACAAAAAGTGTTTTCGTAGAAAGGGATCTGATATTCAATAAGCCAAGCTTCATCATTTGTTTATCCATATTGCTTCTGTTTTTTATTTGTTGAACCTCAATTAAATTGTTAATCTTAACTTGGTTTGGACGTTTTTTGTTTTTTCTAGTTCGGGGAACAGACACAGTCTCTATAGTGTGATATCTAGGTGAAAAAGTCTCTATGTGCTGAGAATTAACTGACCTCTGTGACGGGAGGCGGCTAGCAGACGGTCGGTTTAGCCAGTCTGTCTGCTTCCTGACCTGGGCCCCAGTTAGTCAAGTATAAACACGAAGACTATTTGCCAAATTTCTAGAGAGAAGAGTGGCACCACCCCAGGAGGGATGAAGACCATCTCTTTTAAGCAGGTCAGGTCTGCCCCAAAAGCTCGTCCAATTGTCTATGAAACCTATGTTATTCTGTGGGCACCACTTAGACATCCAGCCATTGAGTGATGACAATCTGCTATGCATCTCATCACCACGGTAAGCAGGGAGGGGACCAGAGCATATTACAGTGTCTGACATCGTGCTTGCAAGTTCACACACCTCTTTAATGTTATTTTTAGTGATCTCCGACTGGCGAAGTCGAACATCATTAGCGCCGGCATGAATAACAATCTTACTGTATTTATGTTTAGCATTAGCCAGCACTTTTAAATTTGCCAAGATGTCAGGCGCTCTGGCTCCCGGTAAACATTTGACTATGGTGGCTGGTGTCTCTATATTCACGTTCCGTACAATAGAATCACCAATAACTAGAGCACTTTCATCAATGCCTCTCAGTGGGTGCATCACTGAGTGGGGAGAACCTGTTTAATGTTTTGATCGGAACAGAAGAGCGGTGTTTTGACCCACGACTACGCTGCCTCACCGTCACCCAGTTGCCCTGCTGCAAGGGCTCTGTTTCCGGAACCGAACAATGTACAGGAATCCCTGAGCTAGACGCATCCAAAGGCGTATCTAGAGCCCTAACATTCTTACTGTCCTCAATTAAAGTTTGGATGCGTGTCTCTAATTCTGAAATCTTCTCTGTCAGCCTAACTATTTCCCTGCATTTATCACATGTGAATCCCTCATCAGCGACAGAGATAGATAAAATGTACATGTGGCAAGAGGTGCAAGAAACAATGATAGGAGAAGCCATAACTCACCGTGCTTGATGAAACTTCTTACTGCGGTTGTTTGATGAACTTGTGAAAAACTGGAGCGAGAGGAGAAAAGAATACTTTAGGCCCCTTAGGGTCAATTGGGCATCGTTTAAATGCCACGGCCTACCTGAGCATTGTTTCTGACCATGTCCATCCCTTTATGACCACCATGTACCCATCCTCTGATGGCTACTTCCTCCAGGATAATGCACCATGTCACAAAGCTCGAATCATTTCAAATTGGTTTCTTGAACATGACAATGAGTTCACTGTACTAAAATGGCCCCCACAGTCACCAGATCTCAACCCAATAGAGCATTTTTGGGATGTGGTGGAACGGGAGCTTCGTGCCCTGGATGTGCATCCCACAAATCTCCATCAACTGCAAGATGCTATCCTATCAATATGGGCCAACATTTCTAAAGAATGCTTTCAGCACCTTGTTGAATCAATGCCACGTAGAATTAAGGCAGTTCTGAAGGCGAAAGGGGGTCAAACATAGTATTAGTATGGTGTTCCTAATAATACTTTAGGTGAGTGTACTAGTCTAATATGCTATTTTGGTGTTCAATAAACAGTTCTTATTATTATCTAAAATAATACATTTAGGTTATTTTATAATTTTATTTTTAAAGTTAAATGTTATGTTAAATTTATTTTAGCGTTTCTTAAAAAAAAAAAAATCTTACAGACTGGATTATATTCACATAAAAACAGGCCAAAGTTGAACATGCATCCCTGCAAAAGCACTGGGTGTGTGGGAGGCAGAAAAGTCTTTCTAACTTTCTAACTCAAATGTCACTGTAAATTGGAAATATCCAGTCAAGTAATTCACTTTTGATCCGGATTATAACCTTCTTAAACACCCACCCTGTGATTTCTTCTTAAAATACCCTATAAGTCTCACTAATTGCTCTCAAGGGGGGTGGATATCTAACCCTTTTATAATTTTTACTTTTAATTCACTTACGGTAGTATACTTACCTACTGCGAGTGGATCCATTTCTTAGGCACAGGATGGAATAAAGGTCTATCAGTAATTTGAAGAGTGTGATGCACTGGTCACAGTTAATAACCTCTGTTGGTGTGTGTGTCTGTGTGTTATAGCAGACTTTAATTGGCTCGAGACGAGGTCGGCACTTAGAACTTCTCTACTTCTCGGGAGTCTCCATTAGACCTAATTGTGACAAGAACACATTTTAGTAACAGATGGACCAAGTTTCCAGTTGGTCTGTAATATTAGCCCATAAACACATGCTCATACTCACACACACACACACTTAAGTAGGCCAACCTGACAACAGACCCAAAATGACAACACACACATACACTAGCAACTCACAAAAAGCGGCCAACCTCTGTTAGTTTTGCATCACATTTATTGTATGTTTGGCAGGTATTGACCTTACAGTGAGAGAGAGAGTGTGTGTGTGTGTGTGTGTGTGTGTGTTTGTGTGTATATGAACAGGCACAGGTCTCTTTTTTCAAGAATTTGCTTTCAATAGCAGTTTCATGATGGCTTTGTCTTCTAAGGACTGCATTTGTTACTTTAGTGTAGTACTTTATGGCAAGCCATATTAACATTTAATCCTTAAAACGTACTAGAATCTGTTTTTATCTCTTTGCTACTAATACCTTTTCCATTAAATACAAATGCTTATTCATTAGCTGCTAGTGCTTATTCTTTAGTTACTAGTAACATTTTAAAGATACTAGTACTTATTCATTAGACACTACTTCTTATTTACTTGTACTTATTCATCAAATACTAGTACCTATTAAATAGATATTAGCACTTATTTTTTAAATAATATTACATTTATTTGATACTACTACCTATTTAATAGATACTAGTAGTTTATTGATTAGGCACTAGTACTTATTTTTTTAGAGACTATAGTATCTTTTACTGGTCTTATGTTATGACTAGTCAGAATGCCCACTGTTGACTTCAGTTAAAATCTTAGTAACATTTTGAATAAGTCCTAGTATCTAATAAATGTGTCTCTACTAAATAATTACCAGTAATATGTAAGAAGATAATAATTACTATTGCAATACATACTAGTCAGAACTGAATAGTTGATATCTGAATGACAGATCCCCAATAGAGGTCAATGGCTAAATAAATAAATAAACACATGTGTAATTAGTAACAAAATAATAGTGTAACTAGTAGAATCCTAAAAAAATAAATGTATCAAGGTTCACATTTTTTTAATAAGCAGCACAACTGTTTTCAACACTGCAAAACAGTGTAGTGGGCAAAAATCAGGTTATGCTTAAGCCGTTTATGACCATAGCTATAGATTTTTGCCCATTACCCTGATTTCACCCCGCATATAAACACCTTAGCTTACATTCATTTGGCACACTGAAGTACACATGTGATATGTAATAGAAAAATGAATTCCGTTGTAGGAGAGGAGGAAATCATACAATCGTACATTGACTCTTTCTTGACCCAAGAAATTATAAAAATGTGTTCTCATACTGTACAGTTTACATAGCAGTGGTACAGTTGTAGAAACTGCAAACATGGGAGCAGAATATTTACAAGTTTCCTGCTGACATTTCGGAATACTCTTGACATTTAAATGCTTATGATTTTTGGTAGTAATCAGCATATTGGCTGCTAAAAGAAAAAAAAACTTTGCCATCACAGGAATAAAATGCATTTTAAAGTATATGCAAATAGAAAACTGTTATTCTAATTCTTAATATTATTTCACAATATTACTGTTTTACTGTATTTTTGATCAAATAAATATTATATATATATATATATATATATATATATATATATATATATATATATATATACAGTACAGACCAAAAGTTTGGACACACCTCATTCAAAGAGTTTTCCTTTATTTTCATGACTATGAAAATTGTAGATTCACACTGAAGGCATCAAAACTATGAATTAACACATGTGGAATTATATATGGAATTATATACATAACAAAAAAGAGTGAAACAACTGAAAATATGTCTTCAAAGTAGCCACCTTTTGCTTTGGTTACTGCTTTGCTTTGAGGCCATGAGACCCAGCATCTTCTGACATTCTCTGAGCGAAACGGTCGCGCCGCAGCGGAGAGAACTCGCTGCGCGCTGAATACCCAACGCGCGCTGTGGTGACAGCCGCGCCGTCATGAAACTTGAGTCCAGAGCTATACCCAAAAACAGTATCGTCTGACTGGGGTTCAGCGAACTCTTCGTCCAGTTGACACTGAGACCGAGTTTCTCGAGGTGATCGAGTAAAATGGCCCCGTGTTCCACGAGCTCTGCTCGTGATTGAGCCAGAATCAGCCAGTCGTCCAAATAGTTCAGCACTCGCATGCCTCTGAGTCTGAGAGGAGCGAGCGCTGCGTACATGCACCTCGTAAACGTACGAGGAGCTATGGACAAGCCGAACGGCAGGACTGTAAACTGGTATGCCTGGCCCTTGAAGGCGAATCTCAAATATCGCCTGTGACTTGACGCTATCTGTATTTGAAAATACGCGTCCTTCAGATCTATTGACATGAACCAGTCCCCTCTGCGAATATGCGCGAGGAGCTTCCTGGTCGTAAGCATTCTGAAACTGCGTTTCACCAATGCCTTGTTCAGCTGTCTTAGATCCTGTATGAGCCTGAGACCCCCGTCTTTCTTGGGCACTAGAAAGTATCTGCTGTACAGCCCCCCCTCGCTTTGAGCTCGAGACACAGGCTCTACAGCCCCTTTGCTCAACAGTTTTGATATTTCGGCCCGAAGTATGTGTGCTACTTCTGTTTTGTCCGTAGTTTCGATGCGCGCTAATAAGCGCAGAGGGCGTCTCTGCGATGTCCGAAAGCGTTAGCCACAAATGCCTCTCAGCCACCGTAGCGGAAGCCATAACCCGTCCCATGGCCTGTGCAGCGGACTTAGTAGCGCGGAGGGAGAGATCCGAAGCACTCCTCAGATCCGCGAGACAGATCGCTTCAGGTCCCATCTCATCCAGCTTGCGGAGGAGATCGCCCTGGAAAATCTGCAGCGTGGCCATGGTGTGTAGCGCAGACGCATCCTGCCCAGCAGCAGAGAAGATCCGTGCGAGCAGCGATGACGTCATGCGGCAGGCTTTCGATGGCAACGCCGCCTTCGTCCGCCGTCCAGCAGAGGGCGGGCAAAGGTGCGCTGCTATAGCCTGTTCCACCGGCGGAAGTGACTGGTAGCCTCTGTTTTTAGCATCGTCCAGTGTGGAGAATGCTTTTGAAACAGATAAACGAATTCTCGCCGAGAATGGAGCGTTCCAAGCTTTCGCCACT
The DNA here is from genome assembly GCF_963082965.1 of Carassius carassius. NCBI lineage: Eukaryota > Metazoa > Chordata > Actinopteri > Cypriniformes > Cyprinidae > Carassius > Carassius carassius. Next base: position 8,586,522 of record NC_081760.1, read on the forward strand.
TCTTCGTGAAGCTCAGGAAGAAACGGGGCGTGCTTCGAGCTGGGAGAAAGACGCTCATCTGGGAGAAAGCTACCATCCAGCCGGGAACGAGAAGGGGGCGCTGGTGCAGACCACTCGAGGCCGAGGCTCGCCGCGGCCAGCGTGAGCACTCGCATCAGCTCTTTGTCGATATCAGCTCGTCTGCTGGGCCTCTGAGCAGAAGGCGCGAGATCCGCGGAGCTCGCCCAACCCTCACTGCCCGAAGCTAGCAGAGAGCACGTGTCCTCTTCCTCCGACGCGGCCCTGAAATCCACTTCCTCGGAGGATGCGGCAGCAGACAGCGGGCGCTGACCATCGGGAAGCGATGCAGGGGAGGCCGGTGAAGCGGGGAGAACCGGCGAGCTCGGTAGAGCTGGAGGCGGTTCTGGTAAACGCTGAGAGCGGCGCTTTTTACGGCGCTGCGGCGCAGCGGAGGATGCAGGCTTGGAGAAGAATGCCAGGCGAGTCCTCAGAGTCACCATCGGCAGTAGCTCGCAGTGAGGGCAGCTGCCGTCAGCGAGCGCAAGCGCTGCATGATCCTCACCCAGGGAGGAGACACAGATGACGTGACGGTCTCCTTCGCTGAGTGGGGCTCTGCACGAGCTGCACGAGGGTATCTTTAAAAAGACGCAGCTCTTTTACGAGTGTGCGTCGCAGGGCGAACACACACAAGGATATAAAAAGGATATAGGCGCCGGAGAGCGCAGCAGGAACGGCAGTGGAAGGCGGCGAAGGCCAGCAGCTTCAGAAGTGGCTCGTCCCGCTGAGATGCCTATCAGACGGCGCTTGCTTCCTTCGTGATCCAGCGATGCGTGAGCTTCGCTGAAGAGATGAAAAATCAGGTGAGTCAGCCTTTTCGAGCTCCTTTTATAGGGTTGGGCCACACCCGTTTCGGCGGGAAGTGGCATGAAGGGCGCGAAGCATCAGCCTGCGCTCGATAGGCTGTGCAGTTGCCGCAGAGCAGCCAATGAGCGAGCGAGCCGTCTCGCCTATGGCTGTGTACTGCTGCAAATGCGCTTTACAAAAATTCTAAATTAAGGATAATTTTTTGCTTCAGTATTTCGTGAAAAGAGACTTTTCCCGTAGCGTCTTAGCTAAGACGCAGTACGAGAGAACTCTCGTAAGAGAATTACAATTTTCATAGTCATGAAAATAAAGAAAATTCTTTGAATGAGAAGGTGTGTCCAAACGTTTGGTCTGTACTGTGTATATATATATATATATATATATATATATATATATAATTATTTACAAATTATATATAAATCATGTTATAACTGTATATAGAATTTAATAAGATTACTATTTATCTGGCACAAAAAAATTGTTGATCTCACTTCAAATCATCAACAAGAATTGTAAAAATAATGATTGTTTCCAAAAGGTTTCCTGAACACTCTCCCTGTCTGCTACTGGTCAGAAAACAGATGGCTCCGCCTCCGCCCCAAATTCACATTATTGGTTGAGCCACGGTTGCTATGCTGAGTCATTGTTACTGTGTCACGCTCTAATCTCATTTAAACATTTTCCTCAGTGAACAAAAAGTCATAAATCGCAACCACCATTTTGTCACGGTTCGTGAACGCACCGTCTCCAGCTGTAGTCATGTTATGTCATGTTGATTGGTTCATGTGGGTGTGGCCACTGATCGCCTGATCAGCGGCAGGTGCATCTCATTCCAACCGCCTATATAACGCCCTGTCTTTCGTCTCCTGTTTGTCAGATCGTTGTTTGAGGTCCATGTGTTGATGTCTGTTCGTGCTCCTGTGTTCCTGTCCTTGCCCTGTTTCCTGTTCGGTCTACATTGGATTATCACAGTCACTCACGGATTATCACCACGGATCACCGATCTACCACCACCGTCATCTCTACCAACGCACTCAACTCACCTACCCACCTGTCTGTGCTGCCATCGTGGTTCCTGCGTCACTCACCAGCATTCATCCATCACAACTCCTGTCAATAAACTACCTTTACTTGCATCTGCCTCCTGTCCTCCATTGTTAGCGTCACAGAACGATCTGACCAACATGGAGGCAGCGAGTAATCAACCCTCCTCTCTCGAAGCTTTCCTCAGCGCCAGTGTTCGGAGGATGGACTCCCAGGAGCGGACTCTTAACGACACTGGTCGCGCGGTTCAGGCTTTAGTGACGCAGGTGTCCGAGCTCACCCAACAGTTCCAGCTATTACGAGCTCCCACTGCGCCACTCACACCGCCTGTTCCACCAGCACCATCGGAGGCCCCCTCCCAGCCGGAACCACGCCTCCCGATTCCGGAGGCTTACTCAGGTGAACCCGATTATTGTAGAGCTTTCCTTAACCGTTGTGATATGCATTTTGCCCTCCAGCCTAGAACGTTCGCCACTGAGAGGGCCAAGGTGGCGTTCGTCCTGACCCTGCTCTCTGGGAGGGCGGCATTGTGGGGAACAGCGGTGTGGGAGAACCAGGACCCATGCTGCGCCTCGTTCCAGGCCCTCTCCGCCGAGATGAGACGGGTCTTTGATCGGGCCGCCGCAGGACGGGAGGCGGCCAGGAGGCTGGCGGAGTTGCGCCAGCACGAGAGATCCGTCTCGGACTACTCCATCGAGTTCCGGACCCTGGCGGCGGAGTGCCATTGGAACGAGGAGGCGCAGTGGGACATGTTCCTGCATGGGCTGGCTGACCGCGTCCAGAGGGAGATCTACGCCCTGGACCTTCCCCCGTCGTTCAATGGACTCATTGAGCTGGCCCTTCGGGTCGACGCACGTCTGGCACGGATGGAGAGGAGGGGGCTACTCAACACCCCATCCAGGGGACCGGCAGACGTGCGGTTCAGCGGCGGGGACGTGGCCAGCCCCGTCTACGATCACGAGCCCATGCAGGTAGGGCGAGCTCGGCTTTCCCGGGAGGAGAAGGAGAGGCGGAGGTCCCTGGGCCTTTGCCTTTACTGCGGGGGAGCCGGACATCAAGCCCACGCCTGTCCGGTAAAAGGCCAGGCCCGGTAGTACGTATGAGGCTACTATCGGGTGGGATCTCCGCCGAGAAGACCTCATCATCATCATCATCATCACCATCATCTTCTACGCTCCTCCCGGTATGGCTGCGGTGGTCAGCACAGACACATCACTGTCAGGCACTACTGGATTCCGGGGCAGAAGGTAACTTCATGGACAGCACATTAGCCCACAAGCTCCACATCCCCCTCAGACCTCTTCCGCACCACATCACGGTTCACGCCCTCACTGGTCAGCAACTTCCCACCATATCATACATCACTGAAGACATTACACTCATCACCTCTGGCAATCACTCCGAAACCATCTCTTTTCACATCCTTGACTCTCCCCTGGCACCCATTGTCCTCGGACACCCTTGGCTCCTCCTCCACAACCCTAGCATTGACTGGCTCTCTAACTCCGTTTTGTCTTGGTGTAAAAGGTGTCATGAGTCTTGTCTAGTGTCTGCCTGTCCGTCTGTGTCTGTGTCTGTGTTGCAGGAGGAGGCGGTGGATTTGTCTAACGTGCCCGCTGAGTACCTCCATCTGAAGGAAGTGTTCAGTAAGTCTCGGGCTGCTTCTCTTCCTCCGCATCGTCCTTACGACTGTGCCATAGATTTACTATCAGGTAAGTCTCCGCCTAAGGGCAAACTCTATTCACTTTCTGTTCCAGAGAGGGAGGCTATGGAGAAATATATTTCTGATTCTCTAGCTTCCAAATTCATCCGCCCTTCCTCTTCTCCTGCGGGGGCGGGGTTCTTTTTTGTGGGAAAGAAGGACGGATCTCTGCGACCTTGTATTGATTATCGGGGACTGAACAACATCACGGTAAAGAATACTTATCCTTTGCCGTTGGTGTCTTCGGCCTTCGAGAGGTTGCAGGGAGCGTCAATTTTCACAAAACTGGACTTACGCAATGCGTATCATTTGGTTCGGATCAGGGAGGGGGATGAATGGAAGACCGCTTTTAACACCCCCAGAGGGCACTTTGAATACTTGGTTATGCCCTTTGGGCTCTCCAACTCCCCAGCGGTCTTCCAGGCACTCGTCAACGACGTGCTGCGAGATATGATCGATCAGTTCATTTATGTCTACCTGGACGACATATTGATTTTTTCCTCTTCTCTCCAGGAACATGTGCAGCACGTCCAACGAGTGCTTCAGAGGTTGCTAGAGAATGGGCTTTTTGTCAAGGCGGAGAAATGCGAATTTCATGCACAGTCAATTCCATTTTTGGGGTATATCGTGTCGACTGAGGGAATACGCATGGATCCCGAGAAGGTTAAGGCTGTGGTAGAATGGCCAAGCCCAGATTCCCGTAAGGCCCTACAGAGGTTTCTGGGGTTCGCTAACTTCTACCGGCGTTTTATTCGCAACTTCAGCCAACTAGCCGCACCTCTGACCGCCTTGACCTCCGCCAGAACTGCGTTCAGGTGGTCGGACACAGCTCAGGCTGTGTTCGCTAAACTGAAGAGCCGTTTCATTTCAGCCCCTATTCTGATTACCCCTGACCCTACACGTCAGTTCGTGGTGGAGGTCGACGCATCAGAGGTGGGGGTAGGAGCGGTGTTATCGCAACGTTCTCCCTTAGACGACAAGGTCCACCCTTGCGCGTATTTCTCATATCGTTTATCTCCGGCAGAACGAAATTACGATATTGGTAACCGAGAATTGTTGGCAGTCAAGATGGCATTGGAGGAATGGTGTCACTGGTTAGAGGGATCGGGGGTTCCCTTTATAGTATGGACTGACCACAAGAATTTAGAGTACATTAGCACCGCCAAGAGGTTGAACTCCAGGCAGGCTCGGTGGGCACTTTTTTCGGACGTTTTGACTTTACTATCTCGTACCGCCCAGGTTCCAAGAATATCAAACCCGATTCTTTGTCGCGTATTTTTGACCATTCCGAACGCCCGTCCACTCCCGAGTGTATTTTTCCTGAGACATTAGTGGTCTCCACTCTCACATGGGAGATCGAATCGAAGGTCAGAACGGCCTTAGAAGGGGTAACGCCTCCGCCCGGGTGTCCACCGAACCGTTTATTTGTGCCGGAGGGATTAAGGTCCAACGTTATCCAGTGGGGACATTGCTCGAATGTAGCTTGCCATCCAGGGGTTAACCGTACTAGATTTTTAGTCAAGCAACGATTCTGGTGGCCACTTATGGCTCGCGACATTCACAGTTTTGTTTTGGCTTGCTCGGTTTGTGCCACTGGTAAGACTTCCAATCGGCCCCCTGATGGGTTACTCCAACCGCTGCCGGTTCCTTCGAGACCCTGGTCCCACATCGCTCTAGATTTTATTACCGCCCTCCCGCCCTCCCAGGGCAACACGGTAGTTTTAACCGTGGTGGACCGGTTCTCGAAGGCAGCCCACTTTATTCCCTTGCCCAAATTACCTTCAGCCAAGGAGACAGCGTTGACTGTCGTAGACCACATCTTTCGTTTACATGGCCTCCCGATAGATGTGGTTTCCGACAGGGGACCCCAATTTGTGGCTAAATTTTGGCAAGAATTCTGTAGACTACTGGGAGCGACTGTAAGTCTGTCCTCAGGGTTTCACCCCCAGAGCAATGGTCAAACCGAGAGAGCCAACCAAGATTTGGAAAGGGTGTTGCGATGTTTGGTCTCCAAGAATCCTTCCTCCTGGAGCCAACAATTGTCTATGGTGGAGTACGCCCACAATACCTTACCAGTATCAGCTACGGGCCTATCTCCTTTTGAGTGTAGTGTAGGTTACCAGCCACCTATTTTTCCTAGTATGGAATCCGAAGTTGCGGTCCCCTCCGCTCACGCCTTCGTCCAGAGGTGCCACCGCACTTGGACCAGAGCCCGTGAGACTCTACTCCAAGTGGGGGCGCGCACCAAGGCCAAGGCCGATCGCCACCGGTCTAGGCCTCCCGTATACGTCGTGGGTCAAAAGGTGTGGCTTTCAACCAAGAATATTCCTCTCCGGTCCTTATCTAATAAATTGGCTCCCAAATTTATTGGCCCGTTTACTGTCACCAAAATCATTAGTCCGGTGGCAGTCCGCCTTAAACTCCCTCCTACGTACAGGAGAATTCATCCCGCCTTTCATGTGTCCAAAATTAAGCCCGTATTTCATTCTCCCATTAATCCGCCTACCCCGGTCCCTCCCCCGCCGCGTCTCATAGATGGGGAGACCACCTATTTGGTAAATCGTATTCTGGACTCTAGAAGGAGGGGACGCGGATTTCAGTACTTGGTGGACTGGGAGGGTTACGGTCCGGAGGAGAGAAGTTGGGTACCTGCCAGGGACATCCTGGATCACTCCCTTATCGATGATTACAATCGACAGGTAAGAGATTCTGGGGACGCCAGGAGGCGTCCTTAGGAGGAGGGGTACTGTCACGGTTCGTGAACGCACCGTCTCCAGCTGTAGTCATGTTATGTCATGTTGATTGGTTCATGTGGGTGTGGCCACTGATCGCCTGATCAGCGGCAGGTGCATCTCATTCCAACCGCCTATATAACGCCCTGTCTTTCGTCTCCTGTTTGTCAGATCGTTGTTTGAGGTCCATGTGTTGATGTCTGTTCGTGCTCCTGTGTTCCTGTCCTTGCCCTGTTTCCTGTTCGGTCTACATTGGATTATCACAGTCACTCACGGATTATCACCACGGATCACCGATCTACCACCACCGTCATCTCTACCAACGCACTCAACTCACCTACCCACCTGTCTGTGCTGCCATCGTGGTTCCTGCGTCACTCACCAGCATTCATCCATCACAACTCCTGTCAATAAACTACCTTTACTTGCATCTGCCTCCTGTCCTCCATTGTTAGCGTCACACATTTGTTATCCACAGAGTGTTTTTCTGGGATATTTTCTTTATTTAAATGACCAATAAAATAAGAAAGTTGAGGCAGAACAGTCTGTTGATTAAATGTAAATCATATTCTCGCTGAAGCTGTGCATAAACCCCGAAGGGAGAAATACATAATCACACACATTTACTGGGTAAAGTTACTCCATGAATTACAGTTGTTTATGCTCATGCCATGCTCCCATTCACATTTTGGTAAGCTCTGTGCGACAGGGGAATGGACATAAATGTCAGAGGCACTCGTTTAGTTATCTCCGACACAACAGGGTGAGATTTCAGTGAAAAAATTTTGGATGTCTGACATTCCCTCTCATAAATCGAGTTATTCCAAGACAGCCAGTTGGACGCCGCCTTTAGTTAGTTATTCTCCAGTACTATTTTGCTAGATGAGTAGCTTCCCATCTCCATCATAGATCTTTCACCCTGTCAGCTGGATGTCTAGTCCTATACAACAACTTACACTGACAGTTTCAAACAATTCAGCTGCATGCATTATTAAATTTTGTCCTACTGCGATGCATCATCAAATGGATCTTGTCAGAGAGCAACTTCACAGAATGCTGGGTCTGAAACCCTCAGAGAATGCCATAGGGTACCTTTAAGCGACCTGTGGGAGGAATGATTCCCACAGAGAAGCGCAACGAGTAGAAACCTGGTGAGGAATCAAACCCGAGGGGAGCCTGTCCTCCTTTAATTGGCAGTGGGCAATTACTGTACTATAGTTAGAGATTTTCCAGTCTTGCTAACTCATTAAACATATATTAAGGGGTTTGGGATTACTTTGGGCTTTTGGAGACATTCAGATGGAAAAAACAAAGAGCCTGAGAATCTGTGGGAGTAATATGCAACTTGATGGCAGTTGGAAGAGGGTGTAGAGACCAGCAGGCTTCTTCTGTCGCTAACCAGAAGAATGAACGCTGCCAATCCAAAACAACCCACCATTGTAGAATAGAAATCTAATTTTTATTAAACATATTCACTTAACATAACATTTCCATAAAAGGAAAGCACTTAATGCCAATGTCACATGAGCATTCATGAAACAAAACAACACTCATGAAATCCTTGCCACACACAGACTTGTAGATGAAACATGAAATGGTAAACTATCAGTTGATCTGTTTAATAGAGGAACAAACTCAGCACTACATCAACAGAGAACAAGTTACTGAACACAACAACTATGCAAATAAAACTGGCAAACGGTCAAAAAAATGCAACTGTATTATTTATTCATGCTCCAGTGCATGCTTGGATCCCCACCACTCTGAGAAAACAGCATCTGTGCAGCTAGTTAGTATATATATAAATAAAATGAGCCTTTGCTGCAGTTGTGACAGCAGTTAGACTCCAAGCTATGGCATTATGATACAAGCCAGAACAACTGCAAAATATATATACATTTGCAGTAAATTTGATTGTACACTGCAGAGGGTCAAGACGTGACCTAAGATTGATTCATTGTCACATCACCCACACATTATAAGGCATTACTACCCGCCAGGCCACATCTCCAACAAGTTAAAATAATTTAATGGGAATAGTGGCTGATTAAATTTGATCAAAAAAAAATTCTCTCTTCTCTCTCTCTCTTTTCTTTCCCTGTAATGAGCACCCGATCATGTCATTTTCGGTCTCACGCTAGCTGACAAATGTTCACACACATTTACTTAACGGACTACAATAAAACATCTTGTGAGATTCTCTTTTGACTTCTTGCAGTCTAATTTTAAATCCCATTAACAAACTCACGCACACATATAAAACTGATACACAGGTCATGAACTGTTAACAAAGTGAAATTTATTCAATTTGACACGCACTAAGTACATAATTTATCATGCCAAGCACACTCATTTTAGACATATGTTCACATATTTATGATGGACTCTCTTCTCCAGAAGCACATACATGAACACACACGCTCTGACACATAATTATATATTTATGGAAGACACAAAAATTCCTACACATGCATGCTTCCATCTAAGGCTTCATGAATATATTTATGAAAGGTACACACGTAAGTTCTCATACACTGATTTCAGACATTATGCAGTGTCATGAACATTTGTGTCTTGTCTATTAGCCTACAAACTAACTCTGGTTCATTTACTAGCCATTAGTTGCATAGTTACTGCTGCATAGATTTTTTTAAAGTATTATAAAAAAAATTGACAAAACCTATCAAACAAACATTACATGAGAGTCCATTTTGTTGTCAAGGGACAAGAAATGACAAATCATTTGACCTTTTGCGAGGTTAGTTTATGATATAGAAATACTTTTTTATTTTGTAAAATGTTATTCATTTTCTGTTTAGCTATTAGCAGGTGTGCTGCTTGCAATTTCACAGTCATTAAAGCAAAATGTCTGGAAAATAGCATTTACTCAGGTTTTTCAAAAACATGAATACAGAACAAATTATATAAAGATTGAGATTGCATTTTTAGATTCTGAGATTTCTGAGCATCTTTGTTTTAAATGAGACTTTTAGAGATTTGTGTGTTTCTGTCATTAAATCCTTATCATCACAATCCCAGGCTACCGATCCATTATTTTCTTTAATATGCAGGAACTAAAATGAGCAGACATGAGCACAGAGGGAGAGCCGGTGGGATTTCGATAAGGACACGGCACAAGGTAAACTTCAACCTGTGTCCCAGTGAGCACGTGCAAAACATGCTGCGTCACGGCTCCTACAGAGAACATAATTTGAAAAGTTGTCTTCCTTCCTAAATGTTTCATGCTGAGTATCACCAGCATCTCCCCAGGACCAGCTGTTTGGCTGAATTTCCCAATCTCATTTCAAAAACATTCTGATGTCTACCATTCATATCAAATGAGAAGCAAAAAAGGCAAAAAGATATGCAAATCAGCCATGCAGCTCCCCGTCTACATCTATGAGGGGAAATCTTCCGAATATAGCAGAGTTTTTTCCTGTTTCCTCCAGATTGCAGGCTTTGGCCGGAGCCTGGCATTCATCATAACTAGAGGAGACATGTCCCCCTCACTTTTAGAAACAAAGAATATTCATTGTCAGTGGTTTTGGGAGATAATCATTACTTTTCAAAGATCCATGCTTTGATGTGTCTCCCCTCTGCTTTTCAAATCCTTCCTCAGTCCCTGATATCATGCGTTTTTTTTTTCTTCTGTCCATCAGGTAGTCTTAATAGGCAAATCAGAATAGACAATTGATTTTGCTGCACAGCACATCCATCAATGACCATGTCCTCTTCTCCCAAAGTATGCTCTAATTATTCCAGAAGCAGGGTTCCTAATTCCAGCCAGTTGGACTTGAATTTCATTAAAACAGATTAAACATCATGAGGGTTTGCACAGCCTAATATGTGCGCCTTTGTGATTGCTACTAATCTGGGAATTTCTGCTCTAATAAGGGCACCTGAATTTGCAGAAGGGCCTTTGTTTGATAATACATCATATAGACAATTAAAGACTCTATTTAGGGGGACTTCAGCCCTCTTGTCTTCATCTAATCAGCAATGAATTTTCAGTGTCAGCATCCTAAAAGTCGTTGATTATATGATCGTTCGTGTTTACTGAAAACAACATCTTATTTCATAGATCATTTCACACTGAATTGTCCCCTTTCCAGTCATTAAACCTAAAATCATAAAAACCTCATTAGATTGAAGAGATAGGTCACTAAAAAAATGTAATGGTGTCATTGTTTACTCACCCTCGTGTGTGTGTGTGGGGGGGGGGGGGGGGGGGTCTTCAAAAAAAGCCAAAAAAGGCATGAACAGAATCTCCATGTGGCTCTCTTAAAGGGGTTATATGATGCGATTTAAAAATTTTCCTTTCTCTTTGGAGTGTTACAAGCTCTTGGTGCATAATGAAGATCTGTAAAGTTGCAAAGACTAAAGTCTCAAATCTAAAGAGATATTCTTTATCAAAGTTAAAACTCTGTCACGCCCATAAAATGGCTCATTCAAACACGCCCCCACGTCTATGTCACTATGTGGAAATATTTATATTTCCGTTATATTTACAACGAGTGCTTGCTGTGTTCGGCCAATCACAATGCACTGGGTCAGTTGGCCAATCGGAGCAGACTGTGCTGGTCAGAAGGAGGGACTTTGTTGCTACAAGTGTGATTGCATCATATAATAATTGATATTAATAGTGTTCATCGTCTGGTTGATCATGTCTTGTATTAATTTTTCTGAAAATTCCTGTCATATGCACATAAACTGACAGTCACCACTGATAAGCTACTACTAAATATTGAAGAAATGTCTCTAGGTTACGTATGTAACCCTAGTTCCTCGAGGGAACGAGACGCTGCGTCGAACAACGCTTTGGGGAACGCGCTTAGCATGAGCGACTCTGAATATCGTGTGTAATCAGTCCAATGGAAGAGCGTGACGTCACAGGCGGGTTGACGTAAGCGACCAGGAAGCTATAAAAGCACGTGCCGCGCAGCTGGCGTCAGGGGGTATGGCTCCGAGACGCAGCGTCTCGTTCCCTCGAGGAACTAGGGTTACATACGTAACCTAGAGACGTTCCTCTTCAGGAACTCGAGCTGCGTCGAACAACGCTTTGGGGAACGAGTACCAACGCCGCCAGACTACCAAACCCCTGCCTAGTGTGTATCCGAAGAGCACAGCTTAGGACGAGAGGACAGAAGCGCCTGGAGTGACTGGCATGTCTAGGCCATAGAATTTAACAAACGTAGAAGGCGTGGACCACCACGCAGCATTGCAGATGTCCAGCATGGATACACCTGCTAGGAAGGCCTTGGAGGCCGCCATACCCCAAGTAGAGATACCCCACGACAGCGCTCGAACTGGATACATACAATTTAGCTTCGCTTGGTCGGGCCCCTGAAAGGGAGGAGGACAGAAAGCCTGCAGCACTACAGGTCGTGGTGTAACAGAGGGAACCTTAGGAACATATCCCGCTCGAGGGTATATGAACTCTCTGGGCATGCCAGGTGCAAACTCAAGATAAGTGGGGGCCACAGAGAGGGCCTGAATATCTCCTACTCTCCACAGAGAGGTGATAGCCAATAGAAAGGAGGTTAAGTGTAAGATGTCTGTCTGAAATATCTTAAATGGGTTCAAACGGGGGTTTGCACATTGCCTCTAACACCACAACCAAGTCCCACGGGGGAATACGGGACCGTACTGGAGGTCTCAGCCTCAGCGCACCTCGGAGGAAACGTGTAACTAGGGGGTATCTTCCCAAAGACTGGCCATCGAGAAGGGCGTGGTAGGCCGAAATGGCCGCCACGTAAACCTTCAGCGTGGAGTGGGTCAACCATGCAGAGAGCCTGGCCTGTAGAAACTCCAGAACTGTACCGACTGGGCAGTTTGCTGGGTCTAGCTGGCGGTCTCTGCACCATGAGGTGAAAAGTTTCCACCTCAGGGCATACAGTTTCCTCGTTGAGGGAGCTCTGGATTGGAGGAGGGGCTCAACAACCTCGGTTGAGAGACCAGCTGCTAATAGTTGTACCCCCTCAGGGGCCACACCCACAGCTTCCACAACTCCGGGCGAGGGTGAATTATCGTGCCCTACACCTGTGAGAGTAGGTCTGTCCTGATTGGTATCTCCCATGGAGAGCCATCGAGGAGTGAGACCAGGTCTGCGAACCATACTCGGCCCGGCCAGAACGGGGCTACTAATAACAGATGGACCCCATCCCAGCGTACTCTCGCCAGAACTCCCGGGAACAGAGCAATAGGGGGAAAGGCGTACAGATCCAGAGGAGCTGGATGAACTAGAGAGAACCAAAGGGGACATTGTGATGTCTCTTGAGTCGCAAAAAGGTCTACTTGAGCCCTGCCAAACACTCTCCATATCTGCTTCACCACCTCTGGGTGAAGCCTCCATTCCCCGGGCCTCGGCCCCTGCCTCGACAGTATGTCTGCTCCCATATTTAATTTCCCAGGAATATATACTGCTCTTAATGAGAGGAGTTTGGTCTGGGACCACACCAGGATCTGGTGCGCCAGCTTGTACAAAGGGCGCGAACGCAGACCTCCCTGGTGGTTGATGTAAGAGACCACCGATGTGTTGTCGGTGCGCACCAACACATGGTGACCCCTTAGGTCTGGGAGGAAGTGCTTCAGTGCACAATAAACTGCTAGCATTTCTAGACAATTGATATGCCATGTTAGATGGCGACCGCTCCACAGACCACGGGCAGGGTGGCCACTCATGACTGCACCCCAGCCGGTGAGAGATGCGTCCGTCGCTAGTTTTACACGGCTACAAGGAGCTCCCAGCACCGGGCCCTGATTCAAGAACCAAGGTTTCTTCCACATGTCAAAGGCACGGAGGCAGTGCCGCGTGACCTTGATAGTGCGAAGTAGATTGCCCCTCGGGGAAAATCCCTTGGTCTTGAGCCACTACTGTAGGGGTCTCATGTACAGCAGGCCAAGAGGTATCACGTTGGACGCAGCTGCCATCAGACCCAACAATCTCTGAAATTGTTTGACAGTGAGTTACTGGCCTTCTTTGACTCTCTCGACTGAGATGAGGATCGACTCGATATGAGCAGGGGACAATCGTGCCTGCATCGCGGTCGAATCCCATACTACGCCTAGATAGGTGGTTCTCGGAACCGGAGAAAGTACACTCTTCTTGGCGTTCAGTCTCAAACCCAGCTCCCCCATATGTGCGAGAACGATATCTCGATGCCGAGCCGCAACCTGCTCTGACTGAGCTAAAATCAACCAATCGTCGATATAGTTGAGAATGCGGATGCCCTGCATGCACAGGGGGACCAGAGCCGCGTCTACACATTTTGTGAACGTGCGGGGTGAAAGTGCAAGGCCGAAGGGAAGTACTCGATATTGGTAAGCTTTGCCCCCGAAAACGAACCTCAGAAACTTCCTGTGTTGTGGAAGGATGGATATGTGGAAGTATGCATCTTTGAGATCTATTGTGACAAACCAGTCCTCGGGCCTAATCTTAGCTACAACATGCTTGATTGTGAGCATTTTGAACTTCAATCTCATAACTGAACGATTTAAGACCCTCAAGTCTATAATCGGACGCAACCCCCCATCCTTCTTTGGAACTATGAAATACCGGCTGTAAAATCCGGACTCCCTGTCTTGAGGAGGGACCATCTCGATGGCCTCCTTCTCTAATAGGGTTTTCACTTCCTATTCCATAACCAGACCCTGCCTGGGGCCGACTATCGTTGGGGTGACCCCGTAGAATATTGGCAGCGCAGAGCCAAACTGAATACGGTAGCCTTTTACTACTGTGTGCAGGACCCATTGAGATACATTTGGCAGTAGTTTCCATGCTGCTAAATAATCTACTAAGGGAATCAGTCTCTCGAGCTCCCGCTACGCGCACGGGTGGAAGATACTGAGACCGGTGCTCCCTGGGGACCGCTGATCGGCCCCCAGAGGGCGCTGAGGCGAGACGGGCACTGTGTACTGCGGTGTGTGCCGCTCTATCCCAGCAGAGGCTGCCCTCTGAAACCCTGGGCTTTTGGCATCAGGGTTTCTTGGCCGAGGACTTCTTAGCTTCTATAACTGCCCTAAGATCTTGTTTAGGCTTAGAAGACCTCGGCCAAGAGTGTTTCTGGGCCTCGCGATACGAGGAGCTAGGGTGTGGCTGGGGCATCTCCCGCCCAGATGCCCCGAGAGAGCGACGAGGGAGGAACTTATGGAACGCCGCCGCTTGTTTGCGGGCCTCCTGAAACCTGTCGACAACAGAATTGACTGCGTCGCCGAACAGGCCAGTCGGCTGAATCGGGGCATCCATGAGGCAGACCCTGTCCCGCTCTTTCATATCGGACAGGGTCAACCATAAGTGCCTCTCCACGGCCACCATAGCTGCCATGGACCGCCCAATCGCTCGGGCGGTCTCCTTGGTGGCGCGGAGGGAGAGATCAGCGGTCCTTCTTAGTTCTGAGATATCATGGGACTTGATCTCCTCTCCCTCTTCTAGCTTTTTAAGCAGGTCGGCTTGGTACGCCTGTAACACCGCCATGTAGCCGCATACCCTTTGCCCACCAAAGCCGATGTTGTTCTGAGTGTCTTTGAGGGCAATGCCGGGGCCTTCAGAGATGATGCCGCGCTGGGGGACAGATAGCTCGCGAGCGTCTGTTCCACCCGGGGCATCGCTCTATAGCCATGCTCTCCCATCCCCACTACGTTGCTGTAGTAGAGGGGATGTAGAGGCGGGCTGAGAATGGGAGTTTCCATGACCTGGCGATCTCATCATGCAGGTCGGGAAAGAATGGAAGGCCCCGGCTGGGAGGTGGCTGACTCGCGCGCAGGAAGCGTTCATCGAGCTTGCTTCGCTGCAGTTTGGCCGTTTTTTCGGTGGGCCACTCAATGCTTAATTTGGCCACCGCGCAAGTAACCACCTCCAAGAGCTCCTCATATTGCGGTGAATGGGGTGGCGAATCCCTGTCGACCGACTCCACATCGACCTCCTCGGAGGAAGAGAGGCAGAGCGTCGATCCCTCTTCCTGGGTGGAAGTAACCGCAGAGCGTGCTTCCGACTCCAGGGATTGGGTGCCGGATCTGGCGGAAGTGGAAGGAGATAGGGACTGGCCCATCTCCATTCCCTCCACCAAATCCACTTGCGAACCCCACGAGTGCACCCGCCGTTCTGCCTCGGCAGAAGCGGGACCAGCACCGCAGGGAATGCTGGCGAAGGCCCCCTCCTCTAAGAGGGCCCTCCGGGAATGAAGCAGCCGCACCGACATATGCTCACAGTGCGGACAGTCGCCCCCCTCGAGAGCCGACTCAGCGTGCTTCGCTCCCAGGCAAACCACGTACAAGCTGTGTATATCCCCACCCGTTATATATCGCGGGCAGGGAGGAACACACAACCTATAACGTGATTTGGAATCGCCATCACAATGCTTAGATTTCGCCTTGCTCTTCGGCATGACTTGGAGCTCTAACTGGACAGACAACAGTAAATAAGACTCACAAGACAAACAAGTGACATTCACACACAGAGCGCTTGCTGAAAGACGCGAAGCTGACGCCAGCTGCGCGGCACGTGCTTTTATAGCTTCCTGGTCGCTTACGTCATCCCGCCTGTGACGTCACGCTCTTCCATTGGACTGATTACACACGATATTCAGAGTCGCTCACGCTAAGCGCATTCCCCAAAGCGTTGTTCGACGCAGCTCGAGTTCCTGAAGAGGAACTTAATTTTCTGTAAATTTGCTTTGCAATGATTTGTATCGTAAAAAGCACTATACAAATAAACTTGAATTGAATTGAACTTTGTAGAAATTACTCGTTTAAGAGAGGCGGGGCATAGAGGACCAACAATAATGTACAGTATTTGAAAAAGAATGTGTTTTTTGAACATTAAAGCATGTCATCATATTCTATTACAACAAATACACAAAATAATAATCTTAAAAAAAAAAAAAAAGCATTGTATAACCCCTTTAAAAAGGAAGGTTCCAAAAGGAGTTTTAACAGCAATGCCATAAAAGAACCATTTGAATTCCCCAGAGAACCTTTCACTGAACTGAACTGTTTTTTGTTCTTGAAGGAATAGTTCTCCCAAAAATGTTGTACTAATTTTTTTTTTTCATGGGAACAGATTTAGAGAAATTTAGTATTACATCATTTGTACAGTGAATCCGTCAGAATAAGAGTCCAAACTGCTGATAAAAACCTCATAATACACACGACTCCAAAACAGTTTTAAACAAACATATTGGTGGATTATGATGTGAGAATGGACTTTTTCACCAGCGGAAGTGTTATTATGGATTATTTGGTCCATACATGATAGTTTAAAGTTATAATGCCCTAATGATGGATGCGTTTCTTACAGACATGCACCTTTTCACTTCACAAGACATTAATTGATGGACTGGAGTCGTATGGATTACTTGTGGTTGTTTTTATCAGCTGTTAGGGCTCTCATTCTGACAGCACCCATTCACTGCACAGGATTAGGGTTAGGTTAGGTTAGGTTAGGTTAGGTTAGGTTAGGTTAGGTTAGGGTTAGTCTCATCCAGACTGCAAAGCATGGCAAAAATCTGTGCAATGTCATGTAAATAATTCCAGCCTTTAGTATGTAGAGAATATAAAAATCTAAAGACACTTTTTCCAATAAGAAGCTTTTGTGCAATGGAAATTTCAGTGTCTGTTAAATTTGCTTGATGGATTCATAGATGTTAATAATTAACTTTTATTTTTAAGTTATAACAAAAGTGAATAGGGACTCCAAACAAAAGCATCACAAAGAAAAAAAAGCACCACAAAATATGACAATCTTTTATATGGTTTTTTATGTAGTTTTGTTGTTGGTATTTTTTTTTTTTTTTTTTGCATCATTAGGTGCTAAACAGATGTGGTAACTACAAATGGTTGTTTTACTGAAGATATCTTAGATAATATATATATATATATATATATATATATATATATATATATATAATATATAATATCCTATTTTGCTTTTCCACTCAAAATCTACGGCATTTCCTGAATGAGAACGCTTTTTATCAAGACTATAAATGCTCTCAAGATGAATCTTTATTTCAGTCTCATTTCAGAGTTGCAGTGAACGGGTGACACCATCCGAATGTCAGCATGAATCGTACAGTGGCCTCAAAAGCGTATGAGATCAGACTTGCTAAATTTACTACCCTACTAAAGACAGGATGATTCTCTTGAGCTGCTCCCGCGGTCACCATACATTATTCAAAATATTGCATATAGGTCCATGTCCTATGCCTGTGTGTGTGTGTGTGTGTGTGTGTGTGTGTGTGCGTGCGTGCGTGCGTGCGTGTGTGCGTGCGTGTGTGTGTGTGTGTGTGTGTGTGTGTGTGTGTGAGAGAGAGAGAGAGAGAGTGAGAAAGAGAAAGGGAGAGAATGTTCTTGCAGTGAGAGCTCTCATCCCAGACAGCACACCCTGCGGGAGATGAAGGTAGAGAGATAGAGGGTAAGAGAGAGAGAGAGAGAAAGGAAGAGGCAGAGATCGAGAGTAAAAGAGTGATAGTGTCTAGGGAACGCAAAACCTGAACTAACTTTAGTATTTTCTGTCCATTCTGATAAGTGCTTACTGTCTCAAAGAGAGAGAGAGAGAGAGAGAGAGAGAGAGAGAGAGAGAGAGAGAGAGAGAGAGAGAGAGAGTGTGTGTGTGTGTGTGTTTGTCTCAGCCAGCTGGTCCAACCCAGGTTGAAGAGGAAGCATTTGTGTCAGATGGATGGAACATGGCTGAGTGGCCTGAAAATAATAAGCACTTTCGAACAAAGAATTTAGATTTAAAATAAAAAATAAAAAGATTTTTAGATCGATAAAGTGCAGTTTGTCGCAACTATACTTTATGGGAAGTGGTGTAACTGAATCTAAGCATAAAAGAGCAAAGCTAAAAATATGGTGATAGCACAATGGAGAAAATATATTTACAAAGTATCACAAATGCTAAATCAGATAAAAGTCATAATAAAATGACTATCAAAAACCCATTTTAGTTCTATAATCTATTTTAGAGTAAAATGGGATATTATATTTTTTTGTGCTTTATTGGATTATGATTAAAGATATTTTTACTCACAATCTACCTGATCAAATATTTTAAATAAAGAAAAATATATAGTTATTACTAAAAGGCAGATTTAATTACTTTACATGAGAATAGCACTTTTAAAATCTCATATATCCAGGGTTTAAGTGTGAATCCTGGTTCTTCAAAAAACAAATAATTATAATAATAATTTAATTAGATCAAAATAATTAAAATATGTAATATCTTAATTTTAGTTGCTTTTTTTATGTTGACTAAACAATATATATTTGCAATTTATCAATACAAAAACAAATCAAATAATCAAATATGAAAACGTGATGCTGCCTGAGAAGCCGTCTTTTGTACAGACATTTGCTCACGAAGAATCTAGTGATAAAAATAGGTTTTTGTTCACTCTGAGGCGTTTCTGAGATGCAGGTAATTTCACAGAACCAGCCTCGGGTCTCACTTTGTGTGTGTGGCAGAGAGAGAGCCACAGACAGAGTTGCCCTTAGACAGAAGTATAGTATTTGGAAAACGCTCCAGGGCTGGGTCTCACAGATCATTCAGTACATGAGAGGGACCACAGTATTTGTGTGTTTGCAAGTGGAACACAGTCAAGGTGGACGAGAGGACTCTGGCTGGGAGAGAGAAACATGTAAGACAATAGAGATAGGGGAAGGCCAGTCTGTATTTGGATTAAAGGAATCTCTAAGGTTTTAGTGGGGATGTTTTACCTATTTTGATATTTTTTATACAATGGAAGTGAATGGGGACTAGAGCGGTCAAGCTGCAAAAATTACAGAAATACACAATGAAAGTAATTTATATGGCTTGTATGATATTCAAGAGAAAGATTTAGGGAGATTTCAGGCCATCCGAGTGTTTTCTTCATTTGAACATATTTTGTATTACAGCAACTGTAAGTGGGCCTAACTCAAGTTGTTTTAAAGTGATGGTTTAATGATGGATTTGTTTCTCACAAACATGCAGCTTTTCACTTCACAAGACATCAACTGATGAACTGGAGTCGTGCAGATTACTTGTGGATTATTGTGAGGTTTTTATCAACTGTTTGAACTCTCATTCTGACGGCACCCATTCACAGCAGAGGATCCATTGCTGAGCAAGCGATGTACTGCTACATTTCTCCAAATCTGTTCCGAAAAAGAAAGAAATTCATCTACATTTTGGATGGCATTAGGTATTTTCAGCAAATTTTCAATTTTTGGGGTCATCTATTCCTTTAAATACTGAGCATGACAGCCTGAGTCACCATTCATGTTGTAAAGGTATAATAATAATAATAATAATAATAATAATAATAAAAAAATAGGAAATTATTTTTGATTGGAATTTTCATTATAGTCTATTTTGCCTGACATCTTTTGTGTTAGAAGAAAATCATTCAGGTTTAGAATGACAGGAGGATGAGTAGATGATGACACAAGTTTTATTGTATGTAATGTGAGCGTGTGTGCATTATTAAGTGTTTGTTGTGCATTATAGACAGGCACATTTATTTATTTATTTATTTATATACACATTTATTTCCTTCTTGTCTTTCTCTCTCCCTCTACCCACTCACGAAGCTTTGTTCTTGGTTTTTCTCATTCAGCACAGCACCAGTGAGCTCATCTTCTTTACAATACATTTCTCTCTCCAAGTCTCCCTCCCACTCTTATTTATCTTCTAAGAGACAGAAAGCCACCTTGTCTTGTCCTTTTTCACGCCAAAACTATTTTCAAACGAAGCGTTTAACTCATTTATAGACAATCTACGTCGACCAGACGCGATCTGCAAGAGCGATTTGGTGTTTTTGGTGGATGTGGTTTTTGACGCTCTCGTCGTCACGCTTCTGTGTGTTGTTAACTGCTGCACTCTAGTGGTGACTGATCGGCATTACACCACAGAAGATAAAAACAGCCTCGGTTTCCCTTCGCTAGGAAGGATAAATATTACTTCTAGATATGTAACGTGTTGCTATGGTGATGGGTTCACGGTCGTCTGTACTGAGAGAAGCGAGGCTGATTCGGAGGACACTGACAGCAGCGTAAAGGAATGCGGAGCCGATGACAGTGTACAGAGAGCGGCTGGCTGAAAAGGAAGCGTTCCACCCAACGCAACGCTTGAACGCTTATTTTATCAATGAACAAACAGGTTCCGCTTGAGAAAGAGGGAGAAGAGGATGTTGCGAAACCGGTGCAGAACGGTTGACTGAAACGTTCCGGATGTCAAGATTTTCAGTCTGTCTTATGGCTCCAGAAAACACAGAATTTTTTATTTCATTTTTATATGTAATGTTTTATATTTAATTCTACTTCAATTATAGCATATATTTCGAAAATAGTTTTACAGTTACTTTAAATCATTTTGAGACTTCATATATTCAGTTATTGCTATTGCTTGGATCTTTTTTTTTTACTTTAATGAGAAAAAAATCATGAAAACTTAAGTTTCAAAGTAGCAAAGATATCATAGTTCTTGCTACTACTGCATAGTTATATTAATATGCTTGCTTTCAATAAAGTTTATTAAGCAGCTTTTTCTGAATCTGACATTTTGTGAAAATAATTGTTAATATAGATGTATAGTTATAGAATTCATTGAACAGTGAAGAGAGAGGATAAAACAAATTAAATAAAAAGTTAAGAGATGGTTTACCGAAAGTGTATTTACCTACCCTTCATTTGTTCCAAAACTATAGGATTTAAAAGTAAAAAAAAAAAAAAGAAAAAAGTTGAGTAAATGTTGACAGAACTGTCGTTTTCGGGTTTACTCCTTTAAGCCTGTACTAGGTCATATTTTTTGAATGATTTCAGCTTAAAATGTATATGACCTTATAAAGCGAAATCTTTATATTAAGTCTTGTTACAGTTTTACTGATGCTGTATCTGTAATGTCCTTTTTTTAATTTTTTTTTTAAATAAATTTTAAAGAATGTTTTAAATCATTTCAGAGTATAGCATGGCATACTGTTGACACCTGCCAGACATTTCAACAACTCTAAAAAATAAAGAATTGTCAGTGTTGCGGTATCCGATTCGTTCAGTTCCTTCCACAAAAACTAATTTCTTTGCCTTTTTAGTTCTACAAAACCCTATTAAAAGCCCTTTATATTTCCATTATGTTGGACATGACATGTTAAAAACAAAATTGTTTAATTGTAGCTAATATTGTGGGGCTGTAGCATCTCCAGCCTATGGATGCACATTCACTGAGCGTTCACACACAGCTGAACACATGGGAACAAGCAATCATTTTCAAAGCATTGTTATTGGCAGCTGTTGTTCACAGATTGTCAAGTGAACAGTAACAGATTGTACTTTTTATACAACAGCATGTGCATTCAACATATTAGCATTTTAATCCAGTTTAATAATAAAATGCTATTTGCTCTGAAATTTGATAGATGAAAAAGGTAACAGAAAAAAGGTAGTTAAAAGCTTGATTTCTTTAATGCAAGAATCATTATTGTACATTAACAATTCAATGGTCTCTGCACAGCTTTTATTTTTTTATTTTTTTACAATATGTACCACAAGTCTATGTCAGCACCTACATGTATTTACATTACATAATGTTACAGTGGAGACAAAGGTGCTGGGGAAAAGAGTGACAAAACAGGATGAATGGAAAAAAAGATGGATACTCAGGAAGAATGAAGGGATATTACTAAAGTAAGAGTGATTGAGAGATGTGCATGTCAGCGGATGTATGGCTATCACAGTCACACTTGTGCCTGCTACGAGAGCAGAATTAAGAGAAGAAAAAAAAAACATGAATGACATTGACAATAATATTAAAATAAAACATTTGTTGCTTTTCAAAGCCGCAGCGTGGAAACTGAGAGCTGGGGCAGTGACAGGTGCTGGAGGAAGAGGCAGGTACCAAACACACTAACACAAAACTCATCAGTCATACACTCACACACATCAAGTACTTGTATACACACGCAATCATACAGACATTGCTCATTATGTTGCAAACATGCACACAAAAATGTTTTCTTGTTCCTGTATCCGATCGCATCTCAGTTCAGCCGTAACACAACCTTACATGCACACAATCAGCTCACGCAGCAATATAGTGAATAAGTGTTGTGTGTTTGTCGACAGGATCCTATGAAAGGGCACTTAGGCCTCTGCACTGAACACCGTCTCCCACCAATCACCTCAACTGGGCTCTTTAGACCAATCAGAGAACGTGCTGGGCTATGGTGAGCACTGTTATTGGATGCTTTTATTTCCTGGTCTGAATAAAGATGGGAGGATGACTGAAGAGTGGCATTTTCTCACGTATTTCTCTGTTGTTGTTTTCTTTTCTTAAGAGCTCAGATCATCCTATTGCGTTTGTGAGTGGGCGAGTCTGTTATGACATCATTGCACTGTGCAGAACTTCGTTTCCGAGTTCCGTTGTCGAGGTGGAGCGCCATCTCCTCGGCAATAAAAGTGTTGAGGTCCACGTCGTGGAGACCATTTCTGCGGCGACTGGGGGCGGAGCTGGCACTCAGGTGTGTAGGTGAACCTGGGGCTCCGGAGCGCATACTGATACTCGCCATGGCTCCGCTTAGACCTTGAACACACACGTAGGGAAACAAATACGAAATATAAATATCTTAAATATACATTTCACAACCCCTAATTAATCAAGACAACAAGCAACATGCTTCCACTATATTTTTTTAAATCAGGCTGCAACATCTAATCAAAGATTGTTGTTAAAAATTGGCCTGCACATGACATAAATACATATATAAAAAAAAAAAAACATGATTTACACACAATTTTACACAACCATAAATTGTGATCATGATTAAATGAAAAAGGTAACAAAACATTTTTGCCTGCTGTGTAAAAAGAAACTATCATCAGTGATTCCAATTTTTGAGCTCTGAAAACTTGTTGTGCAGTATGATTTCTACGAACAATACAAGAGGCCACAGAGCAAGCTGCTGTGAAAAAGTGTACAATGCATATTTCCCAAAGCAAGGAAGCACTTTATATTATACGCTTCAAAGAATATCATAAGATACATTTCTCTGCCGCTTACATATATGTGTGTGTGTGTGTGTGTGTGTGTGTATATATGCATATGTATGTGTAATGCAAGCATTTCCATTTTGCAAATTGGATCTACAGCAATCAAGCAATTAAATGGCACTGTCGTCAAGCTCACTCACCATGCAGAGCAATGGCCTCCCTGAAAGGCTGCAGGTCTGTTTCTACAGATGAACTTGTCTCTGAGGACGTGGGTCGGCTTGGTGACACCATTGCAAGTCTTGGCGGAGCCCTGGAACTACGTGGCGGTGGGGCTTTACCACACAGGAAGCTGATAAGATCCTCGCGCCGAATAGTCCGCCTCCTTTTCTTCACCCACGCCAGCACATCTTTATTTCGTCTTTGATGACCAATCTGAATACCAAGCTCATAACTCCGCTGATGGGCATCAACACTTTCTGGAAGATGAGGGGGGAAACTTAGCCTGAGCATTTCTGTACATATGTCAGGAATCAGCACAGCTGCATCAATGTCTCCTGGTGTTTTATGCTCAGTGATGCAAGTCTCTCTTAAAAATTCTAATAACATTCAGAAAATGTTACACAGCATCAAGCAGAGAGCATGTTTTTCATATGAGGGGGAAACTGAACAGCAGGTAAATTATTGCTGATTAAAATAAGAAGCTTTTAATAACGTACTTATGTAAATGTTACATCATTAACTTCTAAAGAAATTGCATAAATTTCAAACTGCCAGAACAGCAGTATCATATCCTCAGGAACAGCAGCAACTGTCCTACAATATATTATTTTTAATCCATAACAGGCAACAAATATGCTGCTTCAACCATAACTGGCAGGCATGAAGATTCGTTTCAATTTACAGGATTTCCATTGCTAGGCTGGAACCAGACTGAAGTGAATTATACGCTTACAGAATCTTGAGATGGGGTGCATGAAATGATTCAAGAGATCTCACCAAGGTAGTTGGAAGAATAGTGATGGACTATAGAAAATACACATTCGAAATCCAGTCAAAATTCAAACTGTGAACTTGCACACTGAACTTTTGATTGATAAATACAGAACTCAGTAAGCAAGCAGTCAAACTTAAACTGATCACATCCTATATGCTTTGAAAATGTCTTACAATAGCCAACTTGCTAAATCAGTCAATATGTAGGCAGTAATCTCCAGTAAACTGAACACACAAACACTCCCTCTTCCTGACAGCTGCTAATAGCGTGACTCAAATCATGCACATGACACATCTGACATCCTCCCTAGTACCATATCATCTCTCATCACCCCAACCAAACAGACAAACTTTTGTATGACTCACGTTTTGCTAGCAGACAATGCTGTACAAGTCTGTGATGGGTTTAAGGTCTCATTAATGCAATCTATAATACACAACTAGAATCTAGTCTCATTTGTTCTGTGGTCCTTTCTGCGACGTACACAAAGTTTATTTGTGCTCCAAGTCATTTAATTTTTCACTTACCCAATTCATTAGAAAACAGTGTTTCACAACAAAACCCGTCACCCTTAGTATATTTTTTAACAAACATCATTATCATTCAGTCAGCAGCTATTCATTCAGTAACAAGCTGCCTTGTCACTTCAATTGTTGTTCAATATTGCTTGATTATGACTCAAAACAATACATATTAGTACTTTACAGCAGAGGTGTTAAGTATTTGAGTAAATGTAATTCATTACTGTACCCGGGTATCTTTTTGGATACTCTGTAGTTTTACTGCGTATCAAAAATCTTAGCAAACCTTTACTTCACTACATTTGTTATGAGTGTTGCAATTTCACATTACATTTTGCATGGCACCTAGCACGGCAAAAGTTTATTTGATATTGCCAACTACAGGGCACTGAAAGTACTATATCTTGTGTGTTTTGTCCTTACTCACCCAAACCTGTCAACAAGGCTACTTTACGTATATGTGAGTTCCTTAGCAATGGCATTGAGGCTGAAACCAGGTCATCCATTGCAAGAATGCACTGACTTCACGTAACATTATTTTATCACTATTCTGTTATAATTATAAAAGTTGAATAAACAAAGTAAAAAAAAAAAAGAAAAACACAACATTATTTTATTTATCTGTTATACATTTTGGAAGTTTTTTTTTTTCTTTTCTTTCGATCTTTAAGTTTTAGAAAATAAAAGTGACTGCTCTCCTCAAAAAACAACTTTTTTTTCCCCCCACTGGCATGTCTCTGACTACTGCATATTTGAGCCTATATTCAGTAAAATGCTTATCTGGGCTTACAGTGCAAGCATTTCACTCGCATTTGTGACTAAAATAGATGTTTGCGAACTGGAAATTGTATTTAGGAGCATGAGTGTGAATAAAATTTACTAAACATCATAACTTACACAGTAGCCTATAACAAACGTATTAATCTCATCAATTTATTTATGGGAAAACAGCGATACAGCACTTCGACCTCGGGACAGTAATATCCCTCCTGAAAACTCCCCCTCCCCCTCTAATTTCCATCAATACAACCAACATGAGGAGTTCAGGAGTGATGATATCACTACGCCGAGGACAAAGTGCTGCGAAGTGCTTTTCTACCATACATTAGTTATTTTTTTATCCACTTAGAAAAATTTTGTTTTTTATTTTATTTTAAACGTTTTATTTTGTGTCACCATACTTACTTGTTTAACTGTCTTCAAATAGGGAAAACATGGAAGTGTTTGGTGGCTTCTAAAGTCATCCCTGTTTGGATCCTAAGGAATGAATGATGCTAAGCTAAACGCTAGCATAGTGGCGCCGTGTGATACAGCAATTGAGTGCACGCACTGATACGGGAGAGGTACATCAACTCGACTAAGTTGAGGAAAGAACAGCGGAATATAGAAAAACTGTGGCATTTTCCTTTAATGAAATAGCAATGACTGCATTTATTAATCTTAGTTCATGTTAAAGGTACAGGTTGTAGGACCTGCCACTAGAGGGCTCACTGCCAAAACAATAACAATCGCGTGGTTTGATGATGCCAAGGAGGAGCATGGAATGATGGGATTTGTTGTCTTCTACCCAACCGCTGACGGCCATCAATCAGACGGAAAGATAAATCATGGATTTAACGCAAGTTCAACGATTTGCGCAAGGAGATTACATACAAAGTCAATGCAAAGATACGATCAGACTATGGATCAGACGCGTCCTTGCGCAGGTCTAGAGACGAGATTACCCGGTTTGGCGTGTATGCCCCATAATACTAATCTTGTTGATTGTTATAATAGCATAAGTTTTCTGTAAAGAAACGAATCAAAACAACTCACCTGTCGAGTAAAACATGCGAGATCGTCATCTCTTTCTAGTTGAAGTTTGTCGCGAAGCTACTTCCGCATTTGTCCACACGACACTGTTGTCACGTGGTTTCTACGTCAGTAAAGGCGGTAACAAAGGGTAACTAACGTCATTGACAGGCGACTGCACTGCCCCGTGTCACTGTTTAGAATGGGAATTTTCTCATGATTTACAAGTACATGAAAACATTAGAGATACTGTTAGTAATCAGCTGGACAAAATAAACACTAGCCTAGTGGTTTTTGGATTTTTACTGCAAATATCTTACAAATTGTACCTTTAAATTCAACTTTTAATAATACATTATAAAATCAAAAGTTGTGTCTGCTAATATTTAATTGAGCTAACATAAACCAACAATAAATAACTAATTTTATTAATCAGTGTTGATTAAAATTAACTACTTCAACAATCAGCTATTGCACATTGTTTATGTTAACCTGCTATAAAGTTAACTAAAGGGTCCTTATTATAAAGTGTTACCTTATGTTATTTCATTCACACCAATCTTGAAACATTTGTTTACATTACATTTCTTTTTACAATTTTTTTTAAATAAAGTCTTTCTTTAGTAAAAGATCTTTAATAAAGTGATTTAACCTGTTAGGAGTAGGGATGGGTATCATTAAGGTTTTAACGGTATTACTACTTTTACCGATACTGCTTAACGTTCCGGTACTTTAACGGTATTCTTATCGGTACTTTGTGTTGTGTTAGACAGTCGAAAACTTTGCATTTCTCTGTCTGCACATAATGCACTTTTGAAAGATGCTTTGACAGATTGCTTGTGTTTCTGCCCTTACATGCAAAAAATTTGTTGCACTTATGACAAGCAGCATTGTCTGCATCAACTCTAGTGAAGTATAACCACACTTTGGAACGTTTTGCTGTCTCCGTTATCATCACTCTTTGTATTAAGCAGGAGTTTACTTACTGTAAGGGGCCGTTCACATATCGCGTCTAAAAACGCGTGGAAAACGCTAGGCACGCCGCTTTCTGATTTTTTTCCCCCAAAGCCTTCGGGCACTTGTGCTCCTGAGGAGTCTGCAGTTGCTAAGCAACCATGACCTGCTCTCTCCATGAAGACGCGGAAATTTCAGCAATGGATAAATGGATTTGCAGCACTAAAACTGCTTGCAGTAGCTCTGCTACTAAATTAATTTAAAAATCTACATACAGCTATCAGCTGTTCCTTCATCTTGGCTGAGCTTTCAACGTTGTTACGGAAAAGGTGAGGAAGTTACATGACCTGCAGTGCGCTTGCGGCATTCTGAAAAGTTGAGATGTTTTTAACTCGATGCGGTGCGGACGCGCCTGGAAAAAACAAGCCACTTCCATTATGAGTGCACATGCCGCATGCCTACATTTGAAATAACGAACTTGAGCGCTCAGAAGACGCGATATGTGAACGGCTCCTTATGCATGTGTGTGCGCCGCGCTCGTTCTTGTTGTGTGTGTGTGTGACTGACAGACAGCCTCCGCTGCGCGCATGAGAGGTCTCGCAGATCTCATAGACAAACGTCTTAATATGATCGCACATTGGAAATGTTTGGTGAGATAAAATGTGCACGATAACATTATTTAGCAAAAATACATAGTACATTAATTTTTTCCCCTCCAGTACCGAAAGCAGAACCGATACCTTCAGATCTTACTGATACTAAGGTCTTTCATAATTTAGCCCCGGGGCCATTTTAATACTGGGTTTCGGTACCCATCCCTAGTTAGGAGGACAACACTTTTTACTTACTAAATTATATATTGTGATGAAACCATATACCGTCAAAAACTCAATAGTTCAACAACTATTGTGAAATGTGAAAATGTACATACAATTTAATAGCACTATAAATAATTACATAAATAGCCTATTAAATAGAGTTTGAAGCAAAATTATTTAAAAACCTTGTGTACTTTCTGTATTCTTGGAAATTAAATAATTGTGTTTGTAAATTTCTCCTTATATCCCCTTATTAAGATAACACATAATCTGAAAAATTGGTGACTTGTAGTGGAGAGATTTTCACTGTTAGGTATCTGTACTTTTACTCTGTACTTGTATGTAAGGTACTCTTTACAACTCTTACTTACAGGTACATTTTAGAGAGTGTTGGTCCAACCAATGATTTTGCTCCTTACAGCCTAAGCTCAAATGCTATTGGTTTGTGCTATAGTTAATGATCAATTCAACACCATTGATGTAAGCTGTAACGATAAAGTTTTAATAATCGTTCTAATTCTATGAGAGTAGGCAAGTTCACGCCGCCACTAGAACATTAGATTAGATTCAACTATATTGTGATTGCACAAGTAAGGTACAAGGCAACGAAATGCAGTTAGCATCTAACCAGAAGTGCAATAAGCAGTAAGTACAGAATAGACAGATATACAGTGTCTACACCACACTATGTTACAAATGTACAATAAATATACAGATAAGGCTATGGACATAATTTACAGATATTTAAATACTGTAAATTATGTCCATAGCCTTATCTGTACATAGATAGATCTGTATAACAACATGTTGAGGAATGATATTGATGGAATCACTTTTTTTCCAGCTGATGAACGCTAAAAACATTAGCCAATCAGAATCTACTTAACTTTAAAGAGCTCAATCATTTAAAGCAACAGATGACATAACTGATATAATAAGTGGAATGCTTCCGTTGGTACTGACACCAGTTTATGTTGGTTTGGACACTAATATAGTTATCATTCTTAGAATGCATGGGTCTGTTGTCTTTGAAAGCAGGAAAAATGAACAAAAATAATGAGTGACTCCTTCACTTTGAGTTATTTAAAAACAGTGACGTGTTCACAAACGAAACTACTACAGTAAACTGCAATCCTGCCAATTAACGACAAAGAACTTAGAATACAACAGTTCATTTCTCAACTTACCTTTGTATAGGTTAGTGACGGCAGTTGCAGCATTTTGAAAAGGAACCCACAAGGAAAGGCCCTGTTGTTGACATACTCTATCTGAGGGAGTGAGCAGACAGGAAATGTTTACTTTGCAAAGTGGAGATACATCATTTCCCGTCCGAATAAGACACACATATTTACCCACTGTATTTAAGGACACCCAAGACAACTAAACCACCATCTGCTTTATATTTAGTACCTTAACAGCCTCTCAAACTGGCTGTGTGTCATGAGATACTGAGCTGCCTACTTACTGCACTTTTGGGCCGCATAAACGCGCTTGGAATGTTCCAAAAGCATCTATGATGACCATAAGTGCGGTCTACATGAGCAGCTCTATGTGTTTTGAGACAGCCATTAATTACACGACGTCTAAATGTGATATGTAGCAAGAGGACTGACTCTACGCCATTTTGTCGAGTAGCTTTAGTTTATCTGATTGTGCCGGTTTGTCCAAACCACAACTTTGTGTATGAAAACACGGCGTACTTGCAATTTAAAGCAGCTTTTTAGTGTTTCACCAATTCAACAACAAATGTCAACAAAACCCGCTCTGACACAATAAATCACTATCTTTTAACTTAGCCTGCTAATCCTGCCTTCGCCATTTTGTTTCGCATACTATTAATGTTGTTTAAGAAGAAACTCACGTCTTCTTCCGTTCTTAACGTAGTTTGTATTCCTAGATCTTTTTGTTTACATAAATGACGTCCGAGTTCATAACGGAGGAGTTTTCGCTCACAAATCGAGTTATTTTCATCAGATGAACTCCTCCCTGCACTTCGCCATTTTGTTTTGCTTACAGACATCCAGCTGGGTGAAGCTTTTAATAGCTTTCAAAAATATCGTTAAAGACGTTGTAACTAGTTTGGTTAATAAACAAAGACGGGTAACCAGTGATATTCACGGACTGTACCCTCACAGAAACTGATTTGTGTGTCAGTTTACGTCGCTCGTCTGCCACTTAGCATCAATGCTAATCTGTAAACGACACCGGCCTTCAAAACAGCCAAATAAGAGGCGAAATAATGTGAATTAAGCCCTGAATGTGTATTTTACTATGAAATAACCCGTCTGCATTTTAATTAGATCTCATTAGATTTAGTTAGGTAACGTTAGTTATCCTACGAGCTTATGAGTTAGTGTCCTTTGTTTGCCAGTGTCAGCCGCGTTAGCCAGCCAAGGCTAGCACTCAGTGACTTTTTATTATACATTTCGCACCTTTATACAGTTGTGCGACGGCGGTGGCGGAGTTCTGAAAAAGATGCCAGAGTTTTTGCTGACTCTGTTCGGTCTCCTCTTCACTCGGTTCCTCTTGCTCGGCCTCGGCTAGGCACTGCCGCTCCCATTTGGAGAACCAGTGCTCGGGTCCGTGTTCCTGGATCTCTGCTTCCCCCTCCTCCTTCTTCTCCTCCATGGCCAGAAAAACACTTAAACCGCTGCTGTAATGCTCAAACGCTCGCTTGAAAAGTTCTCCGTGGTGATTAAACCCGGCCGTGGTCGATTGTCGGCGGCGGCCTCATCGACAGCTGTTAGTTTACGTCTGCATAACCAACGGTGCTTGCACTTCTGCCACACAGTCGATGAAAACAACTAAACGTTGCTGAGACTCAAACCCCGCCCTCATGAGTTATGCTCGACGCTCATTGACTACAGACATGTGGGGGGCGTGGTTAGGCGTCAACGCCTAAAAGTTCATTAGATGCGTCAACTGTCTATCCTCTGTCACGGAGTGACGATGAATGAAGACACAGCCCCTGTTTATGTGAACTGCCACACTAAATACTTGAGCCTCAAGTACACTAAGTAGGAATATAATGAGTCCCATTTCATTCAACCAGTGTCCTTTACAAAGTCTTATCCTCTTGCTCACCTGTTCATTACAGTATGCGTCGGTTAAACAAAGAGAAGAGAATTTGATTTTACTGCCTGTTGTGATGACATTTTTTAGTCTACAGAGGGCGTCATCATACAAGTACACGAATTTATCTATCGTGCTCAGAAGTCTGCACAAGTAGTAAAATAATTTAGAGAAAATACAACTTCGTGGTGGCATATTTTGAAGCACTTCTCTTTTTTATGTACATACACAAGACTGTAGATAATTCCTTCTAAGAAAACATGACAGCGTCGTTCTACATTTTTATGTAACCTTGTAGATAAAACCTCACATGAAATAATAGTCATACATTTTTTTTAATGAAACAGTCCTTTGAGCATTGAGACAAATTATGAAAAAAAAAAAAAAAAAAAAATCGTTTGCATAAGGTTTTTTTTTTTTTGCTGTTGTTGTTGAGTTACATATTTGACACATCATAAAGAGGAATCTGGGGTTTACAATCGATTTTATTCAGAGGCGCAAACTGAGCAAAATAATGCTATTTGGTTCAGTTGCTGATATTTATATGCCCAAAAAGTAGATGAAATTCTGATCGCTTGTAATGTAAGTCTATGAGATCTTTATAACAGTATAGCAGACTATTTACATAAAATGCATAGAAATATCAGTTGTCACACTTTATCGGCCAATAATATGTCTTAATAACATTATTTAAATTTAAGTTTTATAATCAAATCTATGTAGTTGTCATTGTGGGGAGAAAATCATAATGCAGTGCAACACAGCGATGATAGAGAGATATAAATGTTAAAGGCATAGAAGATTGTGGATAATTTAGAAATTTGCATATTAAATATGATTTAATATTCTTGGGTTAAATGAAACCCATGAATGAGCTATGCTAAATTTATCTTATTTCCAATGATGTTTTAGTATTATTATTATTTTTTTTTTTTAGAAGGGGATTTAATTGAAATCGGATCTTATGACCCCTTTAAGGAGGATTTGATTACATTTCACAAAGCGTGAAAGCGTGTAGATGTTTAAACATTTAACACATTCTGAACTGTGTTAAACACCTTAACGTTTTAAATGAATTTAGTGTTAACAAGGTTGATAAGATTTTTAAATGCTTTTGAAAGAATATTTTATGCTTATGCTTATCAAATTGGCAGTTATTTAAATAAAATACACTACGAACAGTAATATTTTGAAATATTGTTGAAATTTTACTGTTTATATATATATACATTCCTGTGATGCAAAGCTGTATTTTCAGCATCATTACTCCAGTCTTCAGTGTCACATTATCCTTCAGATGCCATTCTAATATGTTGAATTACTGCTCTATATTTATTAATATTCAGGAACATTTCTTATTATTATGGATGTTGAAAACAGTCTCTCTGCTTAATATTTGTTTAAAAGTTTTTTATTTATTTATTTCAGGGTTCTTTGATGAATAGAAAGTTCAAAAGAATGGTATTTATTTTAAATATAAATCTTTTGTAACATTATAAATGTCTTTAATGTCTTAACTCTTTTTGTGTTTTTCTGATAAACATTTTTACAGTGCATTTATGAGACTGTTTTGCTATTTCATGTTTCAGTGAAATAATGAAACGGGCCTGAATGCAATTATGGGAGGAACAGGAAGTGGCAAAACATCGTAAGACACTCACAGAATCATCAGACTATAGAAAGCTGGCAACTGCACACAATTTCAAACTTAAATTCTTTTGTGTGTGTGTGAAAATTGTTAGATGTGATCACTCGTAGAAAGGATCCTCGTGATTTTCTGGTTGACAACAAGGTTGTGACCTCGGACCTCTCCCTATGTCATACCGTCATTAGTATGTCTTCTTTTAAATTTAAAGGAATATTCTGCTCTGTTGTGTAACACATGTAAGTGTTAATGCAGGAAATAATATTGTGTAACAGAATTATTTTTATGGTTGCATTTCATTGGATTTCATGCTTAACATGTTCTTTGCTCTGTGTCTCACTGTCTGTCTCCTTGTGTAGGATGATATCCCGATGAGCACTCTGACTGTGAGGGAGAATCTTTTATTCTCTGGAAATCTGCGGTTGCCAAGGAAACAGTATTCCACTGCTGATAAGAAAAAAAAAGTGGAGAGCATCATTCAGGGGCTGTGCAGTCACAAATGCTACTGACACCTACATTTAATAATAATAATAATAATTAAAATATTATTTATATTTGAGAAATGTGTGTTCAGAAAATTAAGTCAAGGTCACAAGGTAACAAAAATCTTATAGAAAGATCTTTTTTATGACAGTGGCAGTTAAGTGTTAAGTTTAAAATGTATGTGTCCAGATTTTGTATAAAATTAACTTTGGTTATTGGTTGTTATTGGAAAATCAAACATGTTTTCACACTTTTGAGTAGTGGTTTGTTTTTGTCTCTTTAAGGGGAAGTTGTAGCATAGTGGTTAGAGAGTTTGACTCCCAATCCTAAGGTTGTGGGTTTGAGTCTCGGCTGGCAATACCATGACTGAGGTGCCACTGAAACCCAAACTGCTCCCTGGGGTACCACAGCATAAATGGCTGTGTGCGTGCACTTTGGATGGGTTAAATGCAGAGCATGGATTCTGAGTATGAGTCACCATACTTGACTGTATGTCATATCACTTTCACTTTTTATTTAAAGTAATGTTTGCCTTAATTAATATGCTCTGGTTATGGAACATGCTTTTGTAAGGGTGGGTTCCCTATAGTGGTTCAGGCTGTAGGATTGCTAAATGACTAAAAACGTTATTGGCACAATGGTATAAAACTATCTATTACCACCCACTGCCACTTATGCCAACGACGGAAATAAGCACAGTTACCATAGCTAAATATGTGGGAGAGCGTTGCTATAGGGTGACTATATTGTATTGCAATAGGTAGCACTTCAAAATTAATATTGAATCTTCTTTTTCCCCTTCCTTGACCATGTGACTTAAACCCAAATGTGAGACATTCAAACTGACCAATCTGCAGATTACAGCTTCACCCACTGGGCAAAAGGTGTGACAATTAGCAAACCCTCGATGTATACACATCTTGGCCTACAGGCCTTGATTGATATCAGCCCTTCTGTGCCTTTAGGAATTCCAAAGGGCCTTTTTTTACTCAAAGAAGGTTTGGGACAGACCAAAATCTAAGTCTTGTTCTTTGTCATTCTCTCTTTCTTGTTCGGCCTTTCTCTGTCTTTTTTGGAGGTATTTGGAGGGTTCCTGGTGAATCTCAACTCCATGCTCAGCTGGTTGTCATGGCTCAAGTAGGTCAGTAGCTTTAAATATGGATTATATGTAAGGATTAGGGGTAGAGAAAATCATTTTTAAATGCAAAAAGTGCAAGACATGCTTTTTCAATGTATATTTACACATTAGCAAATTGTATAAGCAGTGCTGATTATACTGTAATTATGTACTGTTCTTTTGACTATAAATGAAATGAAAGGGCAGGTGTTCTGCAGTGGCAATGCTGCGTAAGTTGCTCACACTGAATGAAGATAATGTGTAATGACAGTTTACAGTTTTATAACTCCGCCTCTTGCCCATCATGACAGACACATACACTACTGTTTTTTAAAAGCCTGGGGTCAGTAAGATTTGATTATTATTATTATTTTTAAGTTAATACTTTTATTTATCAAGCATTCATTAAATTAATCAAACATGACTGTACACTCATGACTGCATAAATGATGCATTCCTGTTGTGCATAAGAGACATTCCTTTTTTCTTACTGACCCCAAACATTAGAATGGTAGTGAATATCACAAACGCAGTATTGATATTATGTATTTTTTTATCTTTTGTTCAACGACATTTTTGACTTACCAGATAAAATTGAAACCTTAACAACCAAGCCTAAATTTTTACATCTTGTATTTGATCTCTTTCTTATGGTCAGGCTTAAAGGAGAGATATATCTGCAGTCTCAGGGGATCGACTAGTGTGTGGGGGGCTTCTGGGCATTATACTGGTGTGTATGACATTTGCACACAACCGCTGGAAATAATTTACGTTCTTCATAACTGATTCTTTCATACACAGTATAATTTCATAACATCTTTATTTTTGTACACTAAATCCATGTAAATTATAATAGTTTTCTTTCTGGCAATTACACTGATACATTTGGAAATATTAAATACTCTCTGAATTTTAAAAAAGTAATCTGTATTTAAAATGTATTGTGTATGTGCTTTTCTGCTAAATTAGCCTATCAGATAAAATGATTCACGAAGTTAACTAACTAATTGTTTATCTAGCAACATCACTGTATTTGTACAATTGAATTGTTGATTGAATTTTATAGTAACTGGAATAAAGCCTTTCGGACATATGAAATTAAAATAAAGTTCTCAATTTTTTGTGAACATGGAAGGAACTTAGGGACCGTTCGGTATTTATGGAAGGGGCCACCGGAGGAAAATAGGGGAGGGTCATGTCTTTTTTTTCTTTGCTGAGGGGAGGGTCATCAAACTTTTTTTTAGTCTAGGGGGAGGGTCACTCAACTTTGTATTCATGAAAAAATCAACATTTCAAAGTGGCTTTTTCAGTGCATATTTTCCATGT
This sequence comes from Carassius carassius, assembly GCF_963082965.1. Classification (NCBI taxonomy): domain Eukaryota; kingdom Metazoa; phylum Chordata; class Actinopteri; order Cypriniformes; family Cyprinidae; genus Carassius; species Carassius carassius. Next base: position 8,622,544 of record NC_081760.1, read on the forward strand.
AGCTTCATGTAGCTCCCCTCAGTCCCCCCCCCCCCCCAATCACTAGTAGATGGGTCTGACCCAACAAAAATCGCACCATCCACCCATTAATGCACAACACCTGACCCCACCCCAACAATCAGGTTTGCTTGCGCTTTATTTCAAAATGGATCACAACATTCTGAGGACGAAAGTACGGACCGCAAGCTGGAAGCACAACAACTTAAGGGTTTCACTCCAGGCGCTCTCTGGTGAGGAAACTTAAAAAAAAAAAAAGATTATTTTATAGATAAATCTGACAGTTCACAATTGCGGGGAGTCCAGAGAGTGTTGGAGGAGTTGCTGGTAACGTTACCCTATGAAGACAAGCCATGTGGTGTATTGCACATGGATTTTGCATTCGAACTGTTTGCGTCATTTTTTGAGAGACAAACAGTCGAAAAAGAATGGTTCCGGGACTGCATACTGAATCCCGAGTATGGGATACCTGTTTTAATATATAGGCGAACGAGCAAGCAGTGGATTATATTGAACGACGGGTCGGCATCAATGGAAAACATTTTCCTGCAGCTTGTCAAAGACGACGACGAAAAACAGGACCAAGACATCGAGGACGTCAATACTGAAACGGTACGTACAGTTTGGTTTTGAGCTACTACGAATGTTTTTTGATGTGTCTGGTGTAACGTTGCGAGTATCACAACAGTAGCAGCTAGGCCTGTTTCACACAGCCTGGCCTAGTGTTATTTTGAGCCAGAGCTGCGGCTGATTCTGTTTTTACGTCGTACTCATCCAGGTCAAAGTGAGAGAGATTGGAAGGGAACTGACAGGCTGAGCCCCAAAGGAATTGTAATATTTTATGTTTTCACTTTCATTTGTCGATTTCATGACATCCAGAACGTATATGGATGACGTATACAGCCTCGGTGTTCAGATATGATCTGATCAATGGGGTGAAGAATCAGTCATTTCTTTGAACAAATCCTTAAATATATCCATGTATATAAAACTCTTGTGGGATCACATTCTTTTTCATTAGATGATAAAGTGTGTGTGTGTGAGAATTGTATGTATACTGACGTTCCTACAATACATAAAACGGATACAGATTGTTTTCCCTCCTTTCATGCCCTGTCTGTTGACACCCCTGCACAGTTTTTCCTCCGCATTTGCATTTAGTATAAAAGCAGCTCAGCAAATACAAAGTGAAATTGTTCCTAGAAATTCAAACATGACAGAAATGAGTAACACTGCATGTGTGCTATTAAATCAGTGTACCGGTTTTACTGCATTCATACAATACTCAATATTGATATTGTTATTCTCTCCACTAGATACACTGGCTCATTGAATCAATGACCAATGAGTATGATCGAAGAGTTGCCACTGCTCTGTTAGTCTGTGCTGGAAAAATGCATGGCATGACTACCATAAGAGCGAGACAACTCTTGCAAGATCTCGAGGAACAACTGGACAAATGGGAGGCCAGCAAATCGGCTGCAGAGGTCTTTGTCTCCCAGAGGCTTGATCACTGCATAGAGACCCTGGAGGCCAGGGTTAATGCTTTGACGGAGCAGATACAAATAGCTTCCATGAGCTGGACTCCAGAAAGGGTTGGTGATCTAGAGAATGAGAGGAGCTTTCTGCAGGACACATTAGAGAATGTGAAAAAACTCAAAGTGAGTAGCCTACATCTTCAGAGACCTTTAAAGTGGAATAATCAGCACCATTTCCTAATGATGCCTATTGAGCGTAATGTGTTGCCGTTCACTACAGCTTAAAGTTGATGCAATATATTACCTGTTGTGGTATTAAGCATTTGTGCTATTTTTTCCATATACAGGCAGCTGAGACACCGTACACCAGGCAGTGTTTCAAACAAGCCGTGAAAAGGAAGGCAGACCAGATTGCGGAAGACGAGCGCATCAAGAAGAGGGCACGAGGTGCGGGTCACAAAAGCATGATGGATGAGAAGGATGAGAAGTGGTTGGCTAAGTGTATAGGTAAGTAAATTACATGCGTATTTGTGTTTTTTTTTTTCTAAGAAATGTAAACCTTTATCATAATACTGTTTTTATAGTGAACTATGGCTATTGAAAACTATTATTGGAAGACTTAGCAACCAGGATTTTTGTATTCTCTGCTATTTTCAGAGGACAAAACAACAGTTCATGGTCGTTGGCATGAAAGCGTACTCCACACCCATCATAGAGTGAAGTCACGGAATCTGCTGAAACTGAACAACTACAGAAGGCTGAGACTAGGTCTACCGTTGATTCGTGCTGTGTCCACAGTACATAGCAGAGCAAGACGTCTGAAATCCCTTCAGAGCAGGAGACATGTAGGTCTCAATATACATTTCTAGGGCTTTATTGTCTGCACATGTGAGTCAGTGTGTATGTGCGAATGACTGTATGTGTGTTTGTTGGTTAGTGCATGTGTGGTTCGAGTACTGAAAGAATGTGTATTCATTTAAATTGTTGGTGTATGCCACTATTTTTCATGAAACTGTGATGTTTAATTCTTTACAGATAAATATGATAGTATATTTTTGTTTGTTTTCTTTAGAAGGGTTTAGGACTCTGGTGCTCAAAGAAACCTGCAAAAACAGAGGAAAGAGAAAATGAATGCACTCACCATCAGAGGAAACACGTTTCTCTTGCCAAAGAGCATCTGTTTGGAGTTGAGGCTGGGGAGATGAGAAAGTTTGCTGTGGCCATCAGCATGGACGACAAGGCTTACCTTCGCCCTGGAACCTCAGGTTTGTTATGTTGAAACCGTATTAATGTGCACCACTGTAAATGGGTGGGTGAGTCACAACTACTTTTTTTTTCAGAGGGATTTCATGGGTCAAGGAGACAATCGGTTCTCCAACCCACAGATGATCAGGTTGCAAAAAGGCTACCAGTTCACGACTTCCCAGAGCCTTCCATGTACATCTTTCCGTCTGCTCAAGAAAGAACCTTCTCAGTTGGAGGCCACTACCTTGGTATCTTCAGATGATTCCAGTATGGCAGTAGTCCACCCAAAGGCCTACATCGGGACCCATGGGACAACTTGGGCCTCCAATTATATGCGTCTCAGGAGGGAGTGCCCGGATGATTTTGAGGTTCCTGGGACAGCGGTCCATAAGGATGTGAGAAAGCTCTTCTGTCGGACCAGAGATGCCACAAAATACTTCCTTGACACTGCAATGGAAGCTGATGTTAAGTGTGTTACAGAGGGACCAGACTGCCCTTTCCGCTCATACACCAACCTGCAATTGAAGTCATTCAAACAGCAACTGGAACAAGGCACACAGGACTGGTTTCAAGTCAAAGACTGTCTGTCTGCTGCTTGCATTGCATTAGGGAGTGAGGTCATTAGTCAGGTATCTGGTGTAGTGACTGCAGTTGAGAATGCTGTAGCGACACTGGCTTCCAGTTCAAAAAAGAATGCTGGGCAAAATGAAGCTGAAAGACTGAATGCTTGCCTGGGTAAATGTGCTATAGTCATATCCTACAAAACTCATTTCATCCTGATGGACCTTTCAAGCAAAAGGGCCCGTCTATACTGTCTATACAAATTTCCTTTACAAACAGTTCATGCTCCCTGAGACCAAGGGGGAATTCATTGTTTGTGGTGGACAGAAGAGGGTAGTTGGTGAAGGGGTGCATTTAAAATTGTTTAAAAAAAAAAAAAGAACATTTGAGAGTGAACTTTGTTAATTGCAGGTGAAGCAATATGTGATGGAGGTACAATCCAGTGGCAGATCTTTTCTGAGACCCATGGTTTGACAGAAACTGACACATCCACAATGACCAGATCAGCCCTTCAGGATCATGCACAGAAGATGATGGAAAACAATGCTTGGGCTGTGGCAGAAGAAGTCAGACTCAGAATTGACCAGTCACCTGCCCCAGCAGGATTTACCACAGCATTCACTGTGGAAAAAACGGGTATGAGCTTCATTTAATTCCCTTTTTTTTCCAGAAGGAAAATAAACCTTTGAGGTACACTGCGCTTTAGCCTCGATTCACAGATGAGTTTGGTGCTCACCATGGAGCAATAAAGTAATAAAAGCTTAAACGGAGTGTTCACGTTTGCAACACCAAGGTCATGGGTTCAATTCCCAGGGAAAGCAAGAACTGATAAGAACTTAAAATGTGTGTTGAAATGCAATGTAAGGCGCTTTGGATAAAAGCGTCTGCCAAATGCGTAAATGTAAAACCTGGGCTTTTCAGCTCACTGACTACCAAAGTAAAAGTCTGGGGCACTCTGCAACAATCTGCTATTCATTATTGAATGGGGGACTACAGTCCCCTGCCCCAGATGTATTGACTGTGAGAAGTAAAGGACCAATATGTGTGTACATCTTTTTCAGAACTACAGTTCTTTTACAACCTTGAGTATCTACAGCGTTACATGACAAGTGGCAAGACCCAGAGATCAGCTGTTCCAGGCCATAATTACTTTCAGAAGATAGAAAGCTTCATTGACAGACGTTTTGAGATTGGTGAACTGTACATGGAGTTCCTCAAGGGAAGTTGCAAAGGTGAGTTTGCTGCATAATTTCATTTGTCTGAATGTTAAGTCCATTATTTTCTCTTTCTAGAATTCCATTGGGGACCAGAAGTGACATTTGTTTATTTACTGCAAAATGCGTATCTAACATTGCAACTAGAAAACAAACAAGGCCTATTTCGGAACGTCTATATTGTCATAATGAAAATAATAGTGCTGCAGCATTTTCCCATCGCTGTCTCTTGTTTGCCATCTCTTCCTATAGACAGTATTTACAATCTTGGGGGGAAAAAATGAATTTGTTTATAAATAAGGTGGAAAACACTCTGTTGAACATGAGTTTTGTAAAGAGAATGTTATACTGACATTTGCTTTTTCCCAATCGTCAGGGGCTCTCTGTGACTTCTGCTCTTCAAATCCCCTCTCTGGACCACCAATTACAAGGATCCCTAGACCTTATCCAGACCATCAACAACTGCCAGCTCTGAAGTACTGCCCTTACAACAGAACCCCAGTTGATGGTCGACTGCCAGATGACTTTCAACCACGTGCTCAACTTAAGAAGGCTGTTGGACGCAGGGACGTCCAGCTAGACAATCCAGTCTCCATCTCAGAATTCTCACAGAAGTATGTGGTCGAAGAGCGTTGTGTACGTGAATGTGCAGCATATGAAACGCATGGACTTGATGAAAGCCAAGCGATCTGCTGAAATAGATGACAGAAAAGTGCAGTCAAATGCGAAAACATATGATGACTATGACTGGGAGGAACTATACAGACGGTCAGTTATCTAAACTGCGCGTTTCAGACTTGGACAAGTATTTGTCCAAACATGGGATGCAACAGACTTGCAGAAAGAGCATCAAGCTAGAGATGGTGGGAGCTCACATAGGCAAAACTGTTTGCTCAAGTGTTCTCAGTGATCTTGCAGCTCTTCCAACTGATGACCCTGCTTCAGACACTGAGTCAGAGTTAGACTTGTCTAGTGACGAGAGTGAAGATGAAGTAGTTTTAGAGGTTGGCGACAGTGATGCTGCTGATGTTGACAGTGATGTTGTAGAAAAGGAGCCAAATGTATCTAGATTTGGTAGACTGAGACAGAAGGTAGTGAACACCGATTATATCTTCTAAGGTTTTTTTTAGACCTCTTATAATGCCCTCAGAATTTAAAAAAGATGTTAGAATTTTGTGCATTGTGCACTGTTGTATTGTTCATTATGCTGTGTTTGTGAACGCATTTGTCTGTATTTCTACAGATCTTTCCCAGACATGCATTACCTCTTAATAAAACTATATGCTTTACTGCACTACTGTTTCCCAATAGTTATTTGAGCTGTATCTCATATATTTAAACACTTGCTGCGTATTGTAGTAATGTTTGTAGGCTATTTTTTTTTTTCCACTGAAGCTAGGCTTTCCATCTCTGATTGTCTGATGTATAGACATGAGTGGACCATATTTATGGCATACAAAATTCTCATACTGTCACAAGACTCACAACAAAAGTGATGAGGACTCTCACACAACAATAGGCATACAGATGGATGACATCTGGCTTTAATCAGCAAAAAGTTGACCGGTGAATAAAACAAAAGAACATTTTGTCTGTTAGACCATCTTCATTTTTACTATCACAAAAAGAGAACTTTAATAATGAACATTGCTTTGGGCTTAGTCTCGCTGGCCAGACTACTTTGGGCTCTTCTGGTTTCCCTCTCATTTTTTTTCAACTCTAAATATAAAGTGCAGTACTGTAAACAGTGTATCATTCAAATGAACGAAAAGACATTAACAAAAACACAAATGCTGAAACAAAACCTTGAGTTTAGAGTGCTTTGATTAACTGTACTACTTCCTCTGCAAAGCAACCCTCTGAAAGTAGGTGGGCTAATTCTGCGGTGCCCTCTGCATTCTCAAAGACCTCTCTGTCCAGTTCTGCCATACCCAGCTGTGGCAAGCCTGTAGCAGAGGGAGCATACATGTTCCGGTGAGTCTGGCCCCCAAGGCTGCGGAAAAGAGCTGCAGCTCTTTCAAAGAAGGGGCAGTCTTCAGACTCGCACTCTCCCGTACATGTTGCATGGTAACTGAGATGAGCCACCTGGTAGCCTTGTCTACCTGTCTTGCTGAGGTTGGCCAGGATCATGGCATGGGCTTCTGTAGTGATGTTTATCCTTTTCATCAGATTGTAGAGGAGAGTGCCTTGCTGGTGGTTCAGCGCAGCCACAGCGCCTACGTACACCTGCTGAACACCAGAGTCAGACGCTTCCGGAAAAATGGCCTCAATCAATATCCTCTCCTGTTTCTCCCTCCGCAGAGCCATCTTCTCTGCCTTCTTCTTGGCTTGCTTCTTCATTCTTTTCACTCAAGATGGATCCCTGTCCTCAGAGCTGAAGAAGGTCTTGAGTCTCTGCAATGCAGCCTCCAACCTTGCCCGGTCACTTTCGGCACAGGAAATCAGGCTGTTCATCCTGGTCTTGGCTTGGATATTGTACGCATACTTGCTCTCTTGCCCTGCTTTGAGTCTTATCCCATCCTGTCTGAATAGTGAATTGTCATGAAACTGAATGTGCTGTCTGTCATCTTTTATTTCTGATATAACTCTGTCCATTTTGTCTAAATTATTCTCACAGGTGACTAAGTCATGCCTAGACTTAATGTTGAAGTCAGTTTTAAGGAAGCGGCCCCCGGCAGCAGGATTATTTCCTCTGATGAACGAGAGTCTGCTCTCATGTTTATCTAGTTTTTCTAATATTTCAAAAGCTCGATTGCGTTCAATGATGAAGTCCTTTTTGAAAAGCTTGTCGTCAGGAACAGGGTATGAAGCTTCGTAGAAAGCTGGCAGGATCTCGTTAAAACGGGTCTTTGCTGCCTTGGGGTGGGGAACCCATCCCAAAGATAGCTTCCTCTTTTCAGTGAGCTGTGAAAAGAAACAGGAAACCAAATTAGTTGAAAACAGTATGATTTTTGGAATTGTTACATTGTCTCAATGAAAAAGTATTCATGTCCATATTCAACAGGATGCTCAGCCAATGGGAAAACTAGTCCAGATGCCATATAGCAACAGAGCATAGGCCACACAGCTGTTTTGAAAATTAACATTCCATGTAGGAACTTTACATGCACTACTATAGAGTTTTGAAAATCAATATTCTATGAACAGGTCTACAGCAGGGCTGTACGCACTGGTCTGGTGCTTACAGAGGATGAAAGTTTTGTAGCACAGGCCAAACCGTTGTAGCACAAGAAGAGGGTTGGGTGATATGGCAAAAATATCACATCACAATAGTTTTCAGGAAAATCCCAATTCATCATTTTATACAATTCTTTTTCATGATGGTTTAGCTATTTTGCAAGTGACTGAGCAAGACAGTATAAAAACTGCTTTATTTTATTTTTTTCAGCTACAGGAGATGTATTTAACAGTAGCATTCAAGAAAGAAATGTATGAACAATATAGAAATGAAACGCTATATACTTCACTGTATACATTATACATTGGCAGGACCCCTTTTAATGAACATTTGGTGTTGGCCTATAGGCATATAGATATGTCTGCTACTAGGCAATATGAAAGCAACACTATTTTGGAGTTGCTTTCTTTGAGAATGCAACCCTATAGCCAAACTGTGCCACCTGTTGCTGAAGTATCATCACTGACATGAAGCTGGAATTTGACTAGCTCAAAGGTTTCACGTTGCCTAGCAACAAAGCAACAAACCAACAGCAGAAACGCTAGCAACATAAACAATATCAAATGTAGACAATTAATACCTGGTCGAATTTCTGGCAACTTTCAAATTTCTGACCCAACTCGGTCTCTGGGACTTGAAGGTGTTGTACTGGTGTGCATCCACAGTAGCTGCAGGCATTGCCCTGTGCTGGCAGGTCGTAATCCTTGCATTCTTCACACTTCAGGCACCTACCCCGTTGCACACCACGTTTATCCTTCATTTTCTTTTTTCACAAAGGGTAGAAGAGTAAAATAAAAGCCTCGCGCTGTGGGTTTAGAGTGATGAGATTGCGCGCGACCCTCGGGTGAGTCGCGAGAATTAAAAAATGGGTCGGTTTAATTTAAAACAATAATAAAAAATAATCTGTTTTTTAACAATAGTATTGATACTATTAAATTTGAATAGAATTACACCGAATGCTAGAATTACATTTTCAAATATGCTATATACTCCACATGTCACATGACCCACGTACAATCTCGTAAAAGCTCGTAAAAAAAAAAGAGCGAATGTGATTTCTGGCGCCAATACGAAACTCTTCAAATGTCCCGGTGATTTGAAATTGTGCAAACGACAGCCTTTTCAAGGCATTTGAGAAGGAAGGAGTACATGCAAGCTCCCAAATTGACGCGCGTCTGAGAAATGGAGTTTTGGATGTTCAACTTCGGCAGCTTTAAAGGTAAATATACTGACTGAGGAAGCCTAGTTACGAGTCAATAGCAAATGTGTTAAATTTTTATAGTTAATAGTAATAGTTAATGTGTTGAATTTGTTATACCCATGTGCTTTGTTGAATGGTAATGTTTTGTTATATTTCATGTAATGTTAGATGAGTATGCAGAAAGTGTTGCTTATATTGTGTTTCCACAACGAGTAAATCTACTGAAATGGCCACAATAACAGTGGGGTGCGATGTGTAACGTACGCAGAGGTTTGACGTTTGTCATTGTTAAAAAACAGTGGCTTCTGAACATCTTTGCCAAGCGCAAACCAGTACAGAAATCAATTAATTATCGGGGAGGGTCATGCATTTTTTCACAATCATTTTGGAGGGTCATAGAAAAATTTATTGCTGGCGAAGGGAGGGTCATGTCTTGTTTGACAACAGATCTCAAAACTCCTCCGGTGGCCCCTTAAATAAATAACGAACAGTCCCTTACTACAAAAAAATAAGGTCATAGATTTCGGTTTGTTTAACTAAAAAGTTAATTATATTTTAAATACATTTGACATATATTTTTATTTATATGTTTTATAACTATATTAATATTCAAATGTATAGCCTATGATTGAGCGAAAGTGATGGATAGACGTTTTCTTGTAAGAAGTAATTTAACCACTAGGCGGCAGCACCGTTCTGAGTCATGACCTGCTTACATTCTGCGTTTTTCTCCATTTCTTCCGATTCCGTCGCATTAATTAAACACACCACTGTATGTTTGGATGTAGTTAGAATAATATATTTGAACATAGTAACTATTATTGTTTTTTTTTGCGGAATATTTAGCTGTAGCCTGAGCTCATACACATAAACCATGCAAGGCATTTGTTTACTGGATATTTTCATATTGGGGAAAATGCATTCTCAGCTCATCTTTGTTTAGCCTATCTATAACACAGATGTAAGTGAAATCTGTCATATAATTTGTCCTCCATTTGTTACTGTCCCTATAAGCCGCAGACAGCAGCTGCAGACATTTCTTTGCTATTGCCACATAGAATAGAATATTCACATCTGTTAGATATTAGTAAATCCTTGTGTGTGTTTGAGAGAGTGAACGTGTGTGCAGTGCTGTGTTCTTGAGTTTCATTCAGCCCCACTGTCAGCGCATATTTTTTGGGAAACCCTCCAAGGTCGAGCTGGAGAGAATTCCAAGGAAAACAGGAACAGAGGCACATAAGATGGAGAAAAATACAACTCTACAACAATACAACATTTGCACAATCTTTAAGTATTTACTTTCCAACATTTTCTATTTATTTCATTGTCATGTCCAGTTGCAAATGGCACATAATGAGAATAAAAATGAATTTAAGGGAAGGCACAAACACTACGTCTTTTTCTTTCAACACATTCACATGAAATAGCTTGAGCCAAAAAAGTGCAAATCAACATGTTATCAGCAATAAGATAGAGTTATATAAAAAAAAGTTGTGTAACCCAAAATGGCCACAAAGTATCAATTTTTATCAAACAGATGATTTTCTTTTGACTCATTTTGTGTGTGTGTATTTGTGTGTAAGGAAATATTAACTTTGATAAAGAATATCGCTTTGGATTTGAGACTTTAGTCTTTGCAACTTTACAGATCTTTTTTATGCACCAAGAGCTTGTAACACTCCAAAGAGAAAGGAAAACTTGAAATCGCATCATATGACCCCTTTAATGTCCCTGATGTGAACAAGGATATTTCTCCAGTATTCTCTGAGCCACGGTTGAGCTATTTAAAACATTTTATTTTAGTGTATTATGTGATATAGACTGTATGTTATCATCTTGTGCTTATGGTGTAGAGAATGTGTTGTGCTTATGTATAGGTTTACAGAACACACATGTTTGTGTGTAGATTCATGAATGTTTCTCAGTATTCCCACAATGTTGCCTCAGCAATCCCCTGACCATTGGCTTTGAGCACCCCAGCATGGTCTCCCTTAAGATACTTGCCCTCCTTTGTCTTAATGGCCACTTTATTATAATCACAGAACTCAAAGTGGAAATAGACAGGTGTGCTGCTACTGCTGATCACAGAGCCGTCTGCCTCTACAGTCCAGTATTTCCCCACTGAGTCTGACAAGAGAAATTAAAGTCAGAGTAAGTAACAAACAACACAGAATTTCAGAAAAAAAAAAATATATATATATATACTTAGATCCCAGTCTATTATTATAAAAAATAAAAAGATTTCACCAATTAGATGAGCTTTTTGATTATTAATATTTTAAAACTATTAAAACGAAATCAAGAAAAATAAAAAAAGAAATCACAGAATTTGGGGAAAAAAACAAAAAATGTATTAATAAATAATAATAAATAAAAAATCTAAAAATGTAATTTTAAATGTAAACTTTAAATAAATTATTGTTAAATAAAGATTCAAGATTTCAATTATGTATGCTTTCTTGAGTACTAAATCTTAATTTAAACATTAAAATGAAATCCAATGAAATAACTTAAAAATAAACATTTAAAATTTGATTTCAGTGATTTAGAAATGCTTTTTGAATACAAAACTGTAATTTAAGAATTAAAATTAAATCCAGAAAAAAAAGCAGAACATTTTAATGGACTCCAGAAAAAACATAAAACAAAACAGTTTTTTAGAAAAAAAAAAAGATAAAACAGAATTTGGGGATAATATGGCCCTAAATAAAAATCCTACCAACTGTCAGTAAATCTACATGAGTCATAGTAGCACAAGAACTGACCTCTCAGGCTGTAAGCGTTGTTGTTGTACTCTAACTGGAAGACATCATAGGATGAGCGGTTGGAATCAAGTGTTCCGGATCCTTGTTTGCGGCAACCAATGAAACCGTGTTCACCACGCAGCACTATCAATGGCCTGTTGATGAGTTTCAACACAAACTCCTCTTGCTCACCTGTTAAACAAAACTTCGCCAGCTAAACATGCTGTACATAAACTATTATATCTGTTGTATGTTATGTACTTTGCTATGTGCATTTAAAGTTGTGAACTGGCCATGTCCAAGATGAATTTCCCACAAATAGGAATAAAATATATTCTATTTTATTGTATTTTTTTCTATTTGCTGTGAATAATATGTATAGTCCTATTGATTTACCAATGCATGATAAAAATTCTATAATGCCATTCAGACACAAACCTGCAGAGTCCACAGCAGCCGCCAGCTGTCCGTTCTTCTTGGCTGCCAGGTATTTACCATTACTGGCCTTCAGTGCAACTTTTGACCAATTCCACTCAAGGTCAAAGAAACAACTGGGTGATCTGGGATAAACAGTCAGTTTTTTAAAAATCTACATGAAAAAAAATCTACTTTGATTTAGTAATGTACATTTCTGTTCTTACTGAGTACAATTAAGCTTGTGTACTTTAGTCTTTATATATATATATATATACTACAACTTATAATTAACAACTTAAGTAAACACATGACCATGCAAACAAATGTCTACCCCAAGACAAGCTTTCCTATTTGCATTCCCTATTGCCTTTATTAATTCATTTTGCCATTTGTTTCACTCATCAAATAATCCTTTCAGACACAAACTGGCTAACCTACTTTACTACCTTGTGCGTATTGTGTCCATGTAACATCTTCTGCATTTAGTTAAGTATATTTAATTGTTCTTACTTAGTGGAGGCAGAGCATTGGATGGCTCCACTTGGGGTCAGACTCCAGTACTTTCCATTGCAAGATTGGAAGGCACAGCACTTTGTCTCCCTGTCCATCTCCATTTGAAATACCTCCTGATCAGACTCCTCATCCTGATTGGCTGATAAATAAATACCTAAAATAAAGTAATTCAATCAGACTGTGATTTCAGCACACAAACTGGGAGAGTGAAGTTAATCAACAATAGATACTGTGAACACATAGACTTGTATAAAACCTATTAATTTAAATGTTACCATGTGAAGAATAGTTTAGGTTACCTGACAAAACATTTTCACAGTGATGGGGGTAAGACAAAAACTCAGATCCAAATTGGCCTAGGTTATGTTCTGTTCCATTTAGGTTTTGGAACAGTTCCATTTTTACAGTTTTCTCCGTATTTCTGTTTCCTTTCATTAGTTCCCTAGTTCGTTCCCTGGGTTTTTATTTGGCTCCACATGTTCTATTTTCATCTTCATTACGTTCCCTGTGTATATATGCCCTGTTTTTTCCATAGTTCCTTGTCTGCTATTGTTTTGTGCCGATGTAGTTGTACTGTTCTCCCTGTGGATTTATTAAAATTACTTTCTTGGACACTACTCCTTCGTTATGCTCTTTATACTGTAGGCTACAGTCGTGACAAAATAGCAGACCCTCAAAACAAGTAGAAAAAGTATTCTCTTGGCTGTTTTTTTCTTGCTTTTGTTTTTGATTTACCAGCCACCTAACTTCTATGCTTGGATCAGATGGGCCTTTGCTGGAAGACCATACTAGGGACTTTTTAGATCTAGCGTGCCTTACTCACTTCCCTGACTGCTCCCTTTGAGTTTTTATTACACCAGTTTGAGCGAGCGGTATAAGGCATGCCTGGCAGTGGACGGTCCCAAGGAGAATTCCACCCAGCTCCTGTTCTCCTGTGTTCCCTCCCAGCCTCCCTCTCCTGTCTCCGCTCCTAAAACCAGCCAGTTCCTCAGAGCTGTTTCCACTGGTTCCTGTGAGTCCCTCAGCTTACCCTGAGTCAGCGCCATCCGGGCGCTCTGATTAGCCTCGGACCTTCCAGTCTCCAGCTTTGCCTAGGCGTGAGGATCCCCTGTCTCCTCCTCCAGCCTCTGAGTCCCAGACTCCACTTAGGTCCTCCAACCCATCAGCTCCACCTTGGCTCCTGGCTCACTTGTCTCCACTGTGGTCCGTCAACCCACCATCTCTGCCAGGCTCCCTTGTCCCTCCGGCTCCGCCTTGGTCTGTCGTCCACCTGCCTACACTCCTCTTGTTTCACCTCGTCCCTCTGTCTCAGTCAGGCTCCCTCCTCCCTCTGGCTCCCTCTGGGTCCTCTGTCGCTCTGCCTCCACTGCGGTCTTATGGATCCCTGCCTCCACCTTGGTCACCTGAGCCATCTACTCTGCTGTGGCCCTCCAGAACCTCAGTGTTACCCTGGCTCCATCCTGGGCTCCTCTTCCACCAGCTCTATCTCCATCGGTTGGCACTATCTGGCTCCTACCTCCGCTGGGTCTGGATCTCCACCTGGCTCCTCCTGCTCTGAGCTCCTCCCTGCTCCCACATACCTTCCCACATCATCTCGTTGTTATGGGAAGAGTAGCTAGACTGATCATAAATTAAAAGTGCCTTCCTTTGTGGAAAGAACACTTTTATGTGTCATTATGGAAGGAATATAGGCTACAGAAAGTGAGAACATAATACGCTCACACAATGTATAGTGCTTTATGCACATAATGCATAAAGCACTGTAATGACACTTATAATGCATGTCATGTACATTAGAATGAAAATCTATTATAGTTTAAATTTATATTAAATGCAACTAGTTGAACCTAGGAGTTTTTTTTTATGTTGTTTTGTTTTGGGGTTTTTATGACCCAGGAGTAAGTAGGCTACAATTGTATTGTCTTTGAAATATGGTTAAATATATGCTCCGAGCTCCTCTCTGGTTCTATAAACTGTACACTTCTGTTCCATTTTGGTTTAGTTTTCTCTATTTTTCTGTTCCTTTAGTTAGTTTAGTTAGTTTGTTCCCTTAGTTGTTAATGGGCTCCACATTTTCTGTTTTCATCTTGATTACATTCCCCGTGTATTTAAGCCTTGTATTTTCCTCAGTTCCTTGTCTGCTATTGTTTTGTGCCCATGTGGTTGTTCCGTTCTCCCTGTTGATTTATTAAAATTACTTTCTTGGACTCTACTCCTTCGTTATGTGCTTTATACTGGACAGCCCGTGACACATATCTGTTTGTAATGGCCTTCTATATTTTAGAGGCAAAATGGTATTTTTATTGCTGTTTGCAAAGGTGGGAACAACAATCATTTTACAAACACTGAAAAAAAAATGGTAACCTAAAAATCAGCTGAATCAACTTAAAAACATTAATTCAAACCTAAATCATCTGCTGGACGCCACTCTCTCGTGAATGTGCATATGACAGTTAGTGGAAGCTAGAGATTAAAGTTTATAAAGTTGTAAATATGGATATTTTTCTTAAACAAACGCATTGCATTGCTTCAGAAGGCCTTTATTCATCCCCCAGAGCCGTGTGGACTTCTTTTATAATGGATGGGTGTATTTTTTGCATTTCAAATTTTGAGCTACCATCCACTCCCATTATAAAGCCTGGATTAGCCAGGACATTATTTAATATAGCTCTGATTGTATTCGTCTGAAAGAAGAATGTCATAGATGGCTTTAGGGTAAGTAAATCATGGGGTAATTTTCATTTTTGGGTGAACTATCCCTTTAAGATGAACACTCTGCGTGCATTATTTCACAATGAACAGTAAGAAAGCATCTGGTTTACAAAAAATGTGGCCCATTTTACTTAGAGAAGAAGAAATTGTTGAATAAAGTCATTATTTTTTGTTTCCTTTGCGCACAAAAAAGTATTCTCGTAGCTTCATAACATTATGGTTGAAACACTGATGTCACATGGACAATTTTATCGATGTCCTTACTACCTTTCTTGGTAGTCTTACTACCTTCAGCGTGGTAGTTACGTTGCTGTCTATGCAGAAAGCTCTCATTTCATCCAAAATATCTTAATTTGTGTTCCGATGATGAACGAATATATCTTACTGGTTTGGAAAGACATGAGAGTGAATAATTATGACAGAATTTTCATTTTTATGTAAACTAACCCTTTAAACTCACTTATATTCGACCAAATACGGTGCATAACCGTTATTAATAGTATAAGTTATTAATCAGCATGCTGCAGTCACATCTCACCCTGGCGCATGGAGATGTTTCTCTCGTTGCTGGCGGTAAGCACCACTTGCCCGTGACTTTGCTCTAGGACAAACAGCTCATCTTTCCCGACGCGCGAGCTCTTGCCAGACTTCATGGTCCCGGTAGGACCCGTAGGCGCGATGTATTTGCCAGTGGCGTCCCGGAAAACCACCTTCCCCGAGCGAAATTCCAGCGTGAAACCAGTGCCCGTGTCCGGTTTGGTTGTCAGGGCACCGCTGCATGTGAGAAAGCGGTTGTCGGCGGTCTGCAGATGATACCGGTGGTCCAGGTACACGAGCGTGAGCAGCGAGTCCACACCCCACGGCACGTCGCGGTCCACGGCGAGCTCGTTCCTCTTGGTGCACAGGTGCGCATACCGTTTACGCGCGATGCTGTACACGTTCACCTGAGGATGAACGGCCAGGTGCACGTTCCATTTCTCCGCAGGCGAAATGCTTTGCGCAAAGCACGCAATCCGGTCCTCGGTCCCGCCCAGGTAGCGCGAGTGGGGCTCGGACTGCAGGGACCACCGGCCGTCGTCGTGGGCGATCACGAGGAACCGACAATCCGGGCCGGGCTGCTCGCTGTCCGCGGTCACGTTGCCGTCCTTATCGGTGGCGAGGTAGCGACCCAGGTGGCTTTTGATGAACACGGCACTGGAGTCTACGTGGTCTCCGGACTGCTCCAGGGTCCACACCTGCTTCTTCTTCATGGAACTCGCGGAGGCGTTGATTTTAAAACCAAACGTCTCCGCTGTCAGATATTTGTTGTCGGCGTTTATCAGCCCGAACCGAATCACCAAAGTCTCGCCTAATCCTTCCGAAGACATGCTAGAGCTGTTTGGGTGTTACGGTGCGGTGAGAATCGGTGAGCAGCGGTTCCGAGGAGTGGGTGTGACGAGTGATGAACGATGGCGCGTGAGAGAGAACGGAGAGAGAGTGAGAGCGAGAGAGAGGGAGAAAGTGTGTGTGTGTGTGTGTGTGATCTTGATATTTCAATCCACACTCAGAAGCATCATCTGGATAGCCGTTTGCACCATTTGATTTAAAATGTAAGTGTTTGAACAGCTTCCCACGTCATCTCATTGCTGTTGCTATGGGAAGAGTAGCAAAAGTGTTCCTAAATTAAAAGTGCCTTCACTTGTGGAAAGAAGTAGCCTACACTTTTATGTGTCATTATGGAAATAATATAAGATACTGTAGCCTAGTAAAAGAAAGTGGGAACATAATGCGCTCACACAGTGTATAATGACTGATGCACTGTTGCGTGTTGGATGCACATAATGCATAAAGCACTGTAATTACACTTATAATGCTTGTCATGTAGGCTACATTAGATTGAAAATCTATTATAGTTAAAATTTATATTAAATGCAACTAATTTAACCTAAGAATTTTTTTTTTACCCATTACTTAAGTAGGCTAATTGTATTGGATTTGAAATATGGTTAAATTGTACAGTCTATTGGTTACAAGCATTTGTGATAAATTGAAATGTACTCATTTGTAATTACACATTTGTAATGATGAAGTTGCAATGTACATAATATATATTACATTTAAATGTTATATCAAATAACACACCACAGATATTCAAATACTTTGTGTTTATGTGCCTAACTAGGGTTGGGAACCAAGAACCGGTTCTTTCTTCACAACCGGTTATTCTTATTCAGAACCGGTTCTGTTTTTTGAAAAGAACCGGAACCGTGAGCAATTTCTAAGTTTCGGTTACGAAAACGGTTCTGGTGCGACACGTGACCAAGCGCTGTGAGCAGCCTTGCGCCGGTGTTCTGATGATTCGACGTTTCCCGTACTGGATGTCACAAATGGCATGCAGCACCTTTTGTAAATTACATTATATTTGTCACATATTGTCATTAATATACATACTGACTTCAACTTGGACCACTAAATAAATAGACTGCTATTGTAATGTAAGTATGAGGGTTATATTATTTAGTGTACATGTCATTTCAAGAGTGATAAACAAAGGGATATAAAATATTTATTTTCATGCATTTTAAATGTTTAAAAATGTGGAAACCACTCATTGCATCACACCATCTCCTGACTGCATTCTTATTTGTAAAATAGGGGCTTTATGGAGAGTGTGTATGGTTATAAGTATAACAGTTTATATTTCATTAATTTAGGGAAATGAAATGAACAAGTGTCTCCCTCAAGGTCCTATTTGGCTAACCAGTTTATTCCGGCTTGAAAAGCAAAATGTTATTGGTAGTGTAAAAAACATCAACTTTGAAGCACATGCTGATTGATGGATTAGCATTACTCATTATTACCTTCCAGCAACACTACATTCAATGAAGGTAAAAAATGTTTTTACCGAAGTTTATTGAATCCTCTCATGTCCACGTTACTCACCGGATGTATGTGAGCTTAATTTTACAGTTCTGTCAGTGAGATAACATTTTGCCAGCTTACTTGAAAAGTGTTTGATCGGTCAGTGCAACATGAGTGAAATGCACAAAAGACAATGCAGAATGGCCACACCATAAGAAGCACCATTTAAAAGACAGCAACGGATTATGAGTCTGCATGTAAGGTGTGACCTTTTAAAATTATTATTATTTAATTTTAAAACTGTAAAATGTATTGGGGTGAATGGGAATCTGGGGAGACTTTCTGCAACAGCTATCAGAATCTGATGAGAAACCTTCTGCGAAAGCTAAGATTGCAGCAGGAGGATGGCCAGAAGGGGGCGCTCATCATGTGCTCTATTTAATGCCCTACTAAAGTCAAGATAACATTATAGGCCTTATAAAAGGCACCATTGTTCAAATGTGATGTTAAACCAAAGTTCTAACTCTCTGCTGTCAGTAAACCCTATAGGTCTTTCTCAGAAAAAACTAGGAGTGTGAGTCTGGTGTAAAAACTAATCCCAGCATTTGAACTGGCGCTTTTGGTAAAATAAGATGTGTAAAAAAAACTGGTAAAATTTTGTCAGATTTTAGCCAAAACAAATACATTTTTCAAGATTTAAATGTTCACATATTTTTATTACTATATCAAAATAAAATACCAAAGCTAAAACTAAATGTTTTATCTAAATCGAAATCTTCTATTTAAATCTAAATGTTAAATATACAAATAATTCAGAATGTTATATTTAAAGGTTAAATCTAAATTTAAATGTTAAGTGTAAATGTTAAATCCAAATCCTAAATATAAATGTGAATCTTCCATCTAAATATAAATCATATATATATGTGTTAAGATAACCATCAAAAAAGTTCAAGTAAAACAGCTATATATAAGGAAATGTTGAAGTAAGCAGGAACTTGCTTAGGTTATTTTCAGGGCAAACAGCAGCTTTCCTCTTCCTCTTGTAAAGCAGGATATTGATTTTGTCCTGTATGTTCTGCTGACTGTTTGATGGAAATTAAATCTCTCACTCATATTCTCTCCCTTTCTTTTCTGCACATGCACACATCAAGAGGTATAATTATTGATTGCATTAGGGATCATTTATTATTCACATCAGTTATTTTTTATACAGACAAATGTAGATGTAGTTGATTTCAGATTTCAAATTCTATTTACAAAATTTGCAAACATAGACTAAAAACGGTTATGTTTAGGTTGCATTCATATAAGGAGCTAATTAAACAAGCTTCATTTACGGTCTTAATGAACTGAACTCTGATGTGACCCAGGGTTACACATTGTTGACCTGCTTCCAGGCTTCCAGCCAGTTCTGTCAGTTCAAAATCAGCATGATGGAGATACACCCATAATCACTGTGTACTATGAAGTAGCATAATTTTGCACAATGTGCAAATCTCTGGATTTAATGAGGTTAAACTGTCAAACCCAACTAATGAAACCATTATGTGAAAATAGCATCCTAATGCTGCAAGCTAGATTTTGTTTTTTCTTCCACCCAATTAACTCAAAAATAAGTAGAATATATATTCTGAAATGTTGATGTACAATGTGGCATACTTCTCACTATGAAGTTAAGACTCTTTTGTTGGCCAATGTTTTTGTAAAAATCAGCTCAAACAACATATTTTGCATCTCCTTCTTTGTCCAAGTACCTCAAAGAATCAGAGTCAAAAACATGGCAACATCTGGACTGCTCCTTTCTCATTTTGTCTGATGGGGATTTATTCCCATGATAAAGCAGGTATTCCAAAAAGTCAAGGCATCTTGAACACTTAAAAACCAAACCCATTCTGTCATGAAAGTATTACATATCCTTAAAATCTTGCATGATCTATAAGTGTTACTCAGACTCAACAGATCTCTCTGCAGATTATATTGTGCATGTTGAAATTCAGCTCTTTGCAGTTTCGCCCTGTAGAAAATATGATTATCAGTTATTTAAATTAGCACATTTAATTTGAGTAATTTGTAAAGTTTATGTTGGTGAGATTATAGTTGACGTCTGCATTTATTTGATCAAAAATACAGTAAAAACAGTAATATTATGAAATATTATTACCATTTAAAATAACTTTTCAATTAATCCAGTCTTCACTGTTACACAATCTTTCAGAAATCATTCTAATATGCTGAATTGGTGCTTAAGAAACATCTCTTATTACTATTGAAAACAGTGATAAACTTTTTCAGGATTCTTTGATGAATAGAAAGCTCAAAAGAACAGTGTTGGAAGAGAAATTAAAATAATTATATAATTCTAAATATGATAAAAACATGTTATATTAAATATTAATATACAAATGATAATTTACTTTTAATTAGGTTATTATATAAATTATATAAATAAGCTGTTCTGCTAAACAGTATACAAAACAGAAATTAAACCTACTTACATTGCATTTAATTTTTCATTTTCATTAAATTCTTTTTTCATTTTTTCAAGTGCTAAAATGGAGAAACACTTGACATGATTGCATTCATGTTTGCAGCCAATTGAAAGTAAATTGAATCTTTTTTTTATGTTCCTGAGTTTATGCATGTTCTGACACATATACATTCCTGAAATAACAGCCACTTGAGCAACCATCCTCTTTTCCTTTTTGAGTGTGTACAATCAGAACTTATTTGGAGTATAAATTGTGATGCATTATATGAAAGTTCCTTACCTTGTTGTTACAGTAGTGGCCTAATTAGGAAATATAATGTTGGCTTTTACCACATATCTCAACTAAATGCAAAGCACTGAGCTTTGAACTGCTCTTAGGATTAAGCAGGACTGACCCATTGCCATACACGGAAAACACATCGCAAAGGTCTGTACCTGCGGAAAACAAACATCAGGGTTACATCATGGCACGTGTGGTGTACCTTACTCAAAAGACCAATCATGCTTAGTTCCTTTTTGTCAACCTTAGTCATTTTTGGTTATATTTCCATATTAGGAGTCTACCTGTTCCCATTGCTTGAGCAGCATCCACCAGTAGATCTCATCAGATCTTTGCATGAGCGTGTGTTACCTGACAATGTTTCCATATAGGGTACTTTAGGTCTGATAGGTGGAGACAGTAGGCCATTTATAATGTTTTTGTATGTAATCTTATTGTGTATTTCTAGTCTCCTATGTTATATACAGTAAAGAGACAATAATGCGTTAAAAGGAATTAGAATCCTACTGAATAAATGCAATGAAAGGAGAAAGAAAAGCAGAGAGTCTCAATCACTCTTTCTAATTTCCGCTTTAAAGAGTCATGTGACTTTGCCTTGGCCAAAGTACTATACCATGTGACACATCCAGAGATTGCCTTATAAGGAAATTGGCTGAATATCTCTTAAAGGGGCCCTGAACATAGTTTCTCTGTAAACAAGACACAACACAAAGGTAATTTAATTTCCTTTATATTGGGCAACATAACATGTTTGAACACTGTATATGGCTTTATGGAAGAAAAGGTTACATTTCTGTTTGATACGTATATGTTGGTACCCACCATCAAGATAAACATGCCCATATGTCAAAACAGCTGCTTAAACTAATAAATGACTGAACAATCACCCTTTACAAGCTTACCACACAGTTCATGCTCTAGATTTAATTTCCGAGAGTAGCCTAAATGAAGCTTGGCTTACTTTATATTTCTTTTCTGATACAGGCTCCTGCGACTTCCTCTCAGAATTGTCACAATGGGCTGTGGGTGTAAGACTTTAAGTTGTCTATCTCTCTTCCTCTTCCTCTTTCAGTTTGAATCATTCTAAGGGCTTCAGTATTTTGCTGCTGAGAGAAACAATGTGGATTTTAAAACTGATACACACTCTTGAAACCATCATAAACTTGTACATAATACTAACTGGTGGAGTCATAGACCCCCACACCCGCACATCAAGCTGATACTCACACACCCTGGAGACAATGAATGCTGTTCCTATTGCATACATTAGGAAGCACTTTGTGAAAAAAGATGTGGCAATAGGTTGTAATGATGACTCATTCACCTTTGTGACTAGGCTTATCTATTCTTTATGGAACCGGTACATAGTCAAAATTCAATATTAATACCATTGCACGCCTAGGCACATGTTTGTATGGGGTGGGCTGTTAAAGGGCTGTTAAAAGGATCATTCCAGCAATCTCTTGTCACTAGATAAATCACACACTACACTGTCCTGTGGCGACACTCTGATGCTTCAATATAACTAGCTCCTGAATGTTTAATTAACATAAAAGACACAGTTTGGTTGTCTTTGGTTGTCAGGTACACACTGATAAGAGAAGAAATGCAGAGCACCCCCAGTCAAGACATGTTGCCACCCGTCTCAAATTGCCCACATTGAAGGCAGCACACATAACAGGGATTATTACTTACTTAGGCAATAACATAAACTAATAAAATATTAACAGTTAAATCATAATACATGTATATAAAGTGATAGTATATAACAGTATAACAAACTTTCAGATTTTTTTACTGGCATTTAAATTTCTTTCTTGATGACATTTGCGGCCAAAACCAAGTTACCAAGTTAGATAGCCTACCCAGGGAGATTTGGGCATCAAAATTGCCTCATTTAACATTTAGGAAACATGAAAGACACATTCTATTAAATATATCAATATATTAGATAAAGAATTAAAGTAACAAAGCATGTAATACGTGTGCACTCCAAATATTCGTCTAAATGCAACAGCGTGAAACGTAATCGTTTATGACGTAATACGCAAAAGCCGGGTTGACAGGAAGTGTCCGGTTCAAGCGAGCAGCATGCCATTGTTTTGTATCCACTGCATTGCAGACAACCCGATAACCTAAAATATTTCAAAACTATTTGACCTTACATACTTCTGAGCAACGATGAATAGAGGAGACGCCGGTCCAAACCAGAAACCGCCAACATTTCATTCATTTCTGAATTAACGTTACTCCTGAAGCATCCACTGCCTGCAGTTTTACATTCACAGCATTACGTTTAAGACAAACTGATACTAAGCGTTGTGCATAAAAGTGGCCCCTGACTAACGTTACGTGAAACAGTGCAAAGGTGACAGATTAGTATATTTTGATGTTAATTTACAGTTGATGTTACAATGGTCATGAGAAATATATGTACTTTAAATGGGAGCCACGCCCACGTAGTTCATCTAATAGAAACTGAACAAATGGCTTCTTATGAGCTAATCCTGAATGAATCGCTTTGAATTATATATATATATATATATATATATATATATATATATATAATTATATATATAATTATATATATATAATTCATACATACATAAGTGGAAAGTAAGCCGCTCAGATATGATACATTAGTGTCTCTGTTTTGCAATAATGGTGACTCCCATATAAGCTGCTACACTATAGACATCTATAGTGCAGTGGCATTAAATACAAACAATCTATAATAATTAAAATATTAAAACAAGGACAGTATGTTGTAGGCATCCAGTGTTCTATGTCCTGAAATTTCTGCAACCTGATTACAGGCTAAATTAAATGTATTTTAAGTTAACTATTCAGTCGCTATGTATAATGTATTTAAAAGTAAAAAGCCACAACCTACGGAGTACAGCATTCTACACTGAATCCCAAGGTATTGTCATTGCGTCCCATTCATGTCAGATTATGAAAATAGTCTTTACTCTGTAATATATATGGCTATGTGGTATTAAAATGACCTATCCTGACTTTTGTTTCAAATCATTTCTTCTGTCCGATTAGCCCTGCAATACATTATTTCAATTCAGAACTTGAATTTCAAGCAACTAGCTTGAAACTCGCCAAGTGGACGACGGCTGGCCAATCAGATCTCTCGATGCCGAAAGTTTACCTTATATGGAAGGAGCCGGCCGCTGCGCCGGGTATAAAACAATGACCCACCTCACACACAGTATTGTGAGTTTTCAGTGCACGCTGAGAAGATCTTCACACCCGTTGTTCACAATAACCTACTAATACACAGGTGAGAATCGCTTTCTATCATTATTAAATGGTGTTTAGTATTATTTTAATATTACTAATGGCGCTGGTTTGGAGGTTGGTTTATTATTGCTGAAGTTTCATTGATTACATGTTAATGAGTGGCTTGAGTTTTAATTTAATTTGAGTAAACCGTGTAATTTACTATGACTCTACAGCTCTAATTTCAAGACTACAAATGAAATGTGCCTTATTTTTTCTTTATCTCAGTAGTTCAATCGATAGCATTTTAGCTTTCATGGCTGGACTGATTTAACTTTTTAAAGCTTCTTTCTGAAATCAGAGGGGCTTAATCCTTGCTTCTGGCAGTAAAGTTCTTTAATATAATGCAATTAAATGTGGATTTGAGTAACATTTAGCTGCGGTGTCCGCACTTCGCAGTGTGAATGGTGGGTGTGGCTACTACAACACATAACCCGGCATCTTCCATCAGAGTCGTTTGATCCGTTCAAGAGGTCTAAATATCAAGAAGTTTATTTTTTTGTAAACCGTTTAGCTAAAACGGCATTTCACACGCCTGTCATTCACAATCGTTAAATGGGACCGCAGTAGCTATATGTGCTAAAATGCCTGCATGTCATATCCTTTTGACACGTTATTTTGCAAGCATCAGGATCACAATGGTGGTCGTCTGGTAAAGCGCTTATCTCGGCCTTTGAAACTGGGAGTGGTCCGTTGGTCTGATTCCACGCGCTGAATCGGTGGCATTGAGCTGCTCTAGCTTATTGCCATATAAGGCAATAGTAAGACTGTCTGACCACTTCCTTTGTCTCAAATCGCTTGGTTTCATCCCTGCGCCTTTGCGCCGCCTACTGGCCAGTCGTCAAATGCTTAAGACATCACTACCTACAAGAGATGCAGCCGATTGTGTCATTTTTTTACATTTCTCCCCTTTTACAGCCATGGATGAGGAAATCGCTGCCCTGGTCGTTGATAACGGCTCCGGTATGTGCAAAGCCGGTTTTGCTGGAGATGATGCCCCTCGTGCTGTTTTCCCCTCCATTGTTGGCAGACCCAGGCATCAGGTATGTAGAAACTATAATTGTCATGGCATTAATGGTTTATTTATTAGTGGTTTACATTCAAATATTTAAGAGATGGGAAGTAAAGTCAATGCAATACGTTTTCAAAGTAAGACACTGTTAGTGTCTTTTGGGGAATATCAATTGCTAAAGTTTTTAGCTTGACAGAAGACTGTCACCAGTTTGGTTAAGTGTTTTAATTCGGTTCTGTAAATCACTTGCAGCTTCAATTTACTTTTTTCTCTAAGTCCTTATTTAGCTGTATTCAAACTAAGTTCTCATCCAATGCAGTCAGTGCAGTGATTGTCATTTTCTGAATTTTAACCATTCCACCTGCATCCCTTTGAAACAAACGTTAAGTTCCTAGATTCCTTTTTGTTTCCTCCTTTGTCTCTGGGATGATGCCTAATATCTAAACTCTTCTTTCCTCCAGGGAGTGATGGTTGGCATGGGACAGAAGGACTCCTATGTGGGAGATGAGGCTCAAAGCAAGAGAGGTATCCTGACCCTTAAGTATCCTATTGAGCATGGTATTGTGACCAATTGGGATGATATGGAGAAGATCTGGCACCACACTTTCTACAATGAGCTGCGTGTTGCCCCTGAGGAGCACCCTGTCCTGCTGACAGAGGCTCCCCTCAATCCCAAAGCCAACAGGGAGAAGATGACACAGGTTTGTCTTTATCAAGTATTAATATGAATCGTAATGCTCTTCTCTTGGTTCACTTCCTTTCTATCCACTTCCCCTCAGGCTTTCTGTCCTCTGCCATGATCTCCTGATGGGAGGTTCAAAAGGTTCATGCCTCTTTTGAAATGTTATTTCCTGCATGGTAGCTTCTCTAACTTCACTTTTCTAACTGCCTTGAGTTTGAGAGGTCTTAGCATGGTGTGCAAAGGAGGGTTTGCTACCTTAACCATGCAATGCCGTTTGGTTTAGATATGGATTGTTAACTTGAAGTGAAATATTTGACTCTAAATTTGCCCGTTTCTACAGATCATGTTTGAGACCTTCAACACCCCTGCCATGTATGTGGCCATCCAGGCTGTGCTGTCCCTGTATGCTTCTGGTCGTACTACTGGTATTGTGATGGACTCCGGTGATGGTGTGACCCACACTGTCCCAATCTATGAGGGTTATGCTCTTCCCCATGCAATCCTGCGTCTGGATCTGGCTGGTCGTGATCTGACAGACTACCTGATGAAGATCCTGACAGAGCGTGGCTACAGCTTCACCACCACGGCTGAGAGAGAAATTGTCCGTGACATCAAGGAGAAGCTGTGCTATGTGGCCCTGGACTTTGAGCAGGAGATGGGAACTGCCGCCTCCTCTTCCTCCCTGGAGAAGAGCTATGAGCTCCCTGACGGGCAGGTCATCACCATTGGCAATGAGCGTTTCCGTTGCCCTGAGGCTCTTTTCCAGCCATCCTTCCTAGGTGAGTTTCATGCTGTGCATTAAAATGCAAGGCTCTTGTGTTAACCTCTCTGTGTCACTGAATTCACAATGGGTAAAAACGCTTCACTTCATGCAGGTATGGAATCTTGCGGTATCCATGAGACCACCTTCAACTCAATCATGAAGTGTGACGTGGACATTCGTAAGGACCTGTATGCCAACACCGTGCTGTCTGGAGGTACCACCATGTACCCTGGCATTGCTGACCGTATGCAGAAAGAGATCACTTCCCTTGCTCCTTCCACCATGAAGATCAAGGTGATGCACTTTTGCTTTGTCTGTAGTTGCATCTTTTGCATTTAATGATTTAAGGTAAGCTAACATGTCTCTTCTCTTGTAGATCATTGCTCCCCCTGAGCGCAAATACTCCGTCTGGATTGGTGGCTCCATCCTGGCCTCCCTGTCTACCTTCCAGCAGATGTGGATCAGCAAGCAGGAGTACGATGAGTCTGGCCCTTCCATTGTCCACAGAAAGTGCTTCTAAACAGAACTGTTGCCACCATTAATGGCCATGCAGTAGGATTCAAACGACCAACCTAAACCTCTCAAACAAGATTACATCAGCATGGCTTCTGCTCTGTTTGGCGCATTGACTCAGGATGCGGAAACTGGAAAGGGAGGTAGCTGTCTTACAGGGGTGGAGCTTTCCCTGAGAGGACTTCAATGTACATTTCTTCTTCTTTAGTCGTTCCAGAAGCGTCTACCACTTTGCCCTCACAGTAGGCATACATGACCTTTGTTATAGTGTTTGTAAATTATGTACTCCATTGTTTTTCTTGTTTTGTAATTCAGCCTTAAACTTGGCCCAGTTTGTTGCAATGATGGGGAAAGCTTTACCTTTTAAAATGTGGAGATCTTGCAGGACTCCCCTAGGGTATGTGAATGAGGGATGTCCCTTGCATCTGTAAGCCAGGGTGTCGCTGTACACTGACAAGTAAACCCAAATAAAACGTGCACATGTAAAACCACACTGTCTTCAGTTGTCTAAGCTGTTCCTTCAGTTTTAAACTAAACTTCTACAGCATGCTATGGTCTTGGCCTCAAGTTTCCAGCTGGTGTCTATAGTAGTTTAAAAGTTTATCTTTCTGGCTACTGCAGTTTCTCAAGTGTCTTTCACATTGACATAGCGCTGCAGTTAAGGGCACAAGTCTTATAAGAAGGCTAATTGATCGAACTGCTCTTGGTCACTAATAAGCAGGTCATAAGTCTTAATGTAGGGTTTAAGTCCAATTGAAGATTTTTATTAGTCACCTACACCATTAAATACAGCCTATATAACCAGCAGTGAAATGTAAGTGGCTCTTAATGTTGCTACGTAGTCTTAAATTTGCACTTTAAGTGGTTTTGGTTTTAGTCTTGCTTCATTGAGTGAAATATGCCTTTTAACTGGTTTATTGTACCTTTCTGATGCTACCCACACTGTAAGAAGTCACTAAAAATTTTGTTTATGTAAACTATTTCAATAAGTTAAAAAGCAAATAGCAGGCTTCTATCCAAAGTGACTTCCAAATGAGGACAATGGCAGCAATCAAAATCAATAAAAGAGCAATGATATACAGGTGTTATAATTAGAATATCATGAAGTTTTTCACTAATTCTATTCAAAAAGTGAAACTCGTATAATATTTATTACACACTGACTGATACATTTCAAATGTTTATTTCTTTTAATTTTGATTTATAACTGACAACTAAGGAAAATCCCAAATTCTGTGTCTCAGAAAACTAGAATATTAAGACAAATACAAATAAAGCATTTTTAGAAATCTTGGCCAACTGAAAAGTATGAAAATGTACAGTACTCAATACTTAGTTGGGACTCCTTTTGCCTGAATTACTGCAGCAATGTGGCGTGGCATGGAGTTGATCAGTCTGTGGCACTGCTCAGGTGTTATGAGAGCCCAGGTTGCTCTGATAGTGGCCTTCAGCTTTTCTGAAAAAAAAGTGAAAGTGACGTGACACAGCCAAGTATGGTGACCCATACTCGGAATTTGTGCTCTGCATTTAACCCATCCAAAGTGCACACACAGAGCAGTGAACACACACACCCAGAGCAGTGGGCAGCCATTTATGCTGCGGCACCTCGGGAGCAGTTGGAGGTTCTTGCTCAAGGGCACCTCAGTCGTGGTATTTAGGGTGGAGAGAGCACTGTACATACACTCCCCCCATCTACAATTCCTGCCAGCCCAAGACTCGAACTCACATCCTTTCGATTGCAAGTCCAACTCTCTAACCATTAGGCCACGACTTCCCATTGTTGGGTCTGGCATATTGCATTTTCCTCTTCACAATACCACAAAGATTTTCTATGGGGTTAAGGTCAGGCGAGTTTGCTGGCCAATTAAGGACAGGGATACCATGGTCCTTAAACCAGGTACTGGTAGCTTTGGCACTGTGTGCAGGTGCCAAGTCCTGTTGGAAAATGAAATCTACATCTCCATAAAGTCAGTCAGCAGCAGGCAGCATGAAGTGCTCCAAAACTTCCTGGTATACGGCTGCATTGACCTTGGACCTCAGAAAACACAGTGGACCAACACCAGCAGATGACATGGCAACCCAAACCATCACTGACTGGAAACTTTACACTGGACCTCAAGCAACGTGAATTGATTTCCAAAGAAAATGCAAAATTTACTTTCATCAGAGAACATAACTTTGGACCACTTAGCAGCAGTCCAGTCCTTTTTGAAGCGAGACACTTCTGACGCTGTCTGTTGTTCAAGAGTGGCTTGACACAAGGAATCCGACAGCTGAAACCCATGTCTTGGATACATCTGTGCATAGTGGTTCTTGAAGCACTGACTCCAGCTGCAGTACACTCTCTGTGAATCTCCCCCACATTTCGAATGGGTTTCTGGGTTCCTCTCCAGGGTGCGGTTATCCAGTGGTCGTCTTGTGGACAACTATCAAGTCAGCAGTCTTCCCCATGATTGTGTAGCCTACAGAACTAGACTGATAGACCATTTATAGGCCTTTGCAGGTGTTTTAAGTTAAATAACTGATTAGAGTGTTGCACCAGGTGTCTTCAATATTGAACCTTTTCACAATATTCTAATGTTCTGAGATACTGAATTTGGGATTTTCCTTAGTTGTCAGTTATAATCATCCAAATTAAAATAAATAAACATTTGAAATATATCAGTCTGTGTGTAATGAATTAATATAATATACAAATTTCACTTTTTGAATGGAATTAGTGAAATAAACTTTTTGATGATATTTTAATTATATGACCAGCACCTGTAAGTGATATAACAAGTCTCAGTTAACTTAAACACAGTACACATAGCAAAGGCTTTTCAATAATATCAAAATAAAACAGAATAGAGCAAGCTAGTGTTAGAAATAGTTAGTGTTAGAGTGTCAGTGTTTAAGCTTGTACATCAGTGTCCATGAAACCTGAAGTGAGGGAAACTTTTTAATTCATATTGGTCTCATCAGGGTGGACGAACTTCCAGCAACACAATGTTAACCATTACGGTGTTACTCTTGTATGTCTTACCTGTATAATACAGATTTATATATAAATATATTCACATTTCTTTATAATAAACCACATCAGTTAATTTATCTGTATAATTCTCGTGATAAGATATGCACACACTCACACACACACACACACTGTACATACATACATTTTAATATATATATATATATATATATATATATATATATATATATATAGTTCATTGAAGTTTAGACCACACCATGGGATCCCTCAGATTCTTTTTGACTTTGATGTTAAATGCCATAGTATGTTCTATGAAAGCTATATATTAAAAATGACCACACTTGGGGATCTTTTTACTAGTTGCACCGTACCGGAAATAGGTACGTCTTTCAAAAGTTCCGATGGTGCTACATCTTATCACCGCCTACATTATTGTGTGCCTACAGCGGTAATCAATTTCAATGGATAAATTATAACACATTTGTTGAGATGGGAACAATTTGCTTTTGTATATTGCTGAAATACATATTCAAACACATTTCCTTAAAGCGTCATGGATAATCAAATAGAAACGGTAAGTTACACTTAGGGCTGATCATTCATGCTAGTTAGCTGTTACATTTTGTTCCATGCAAAGCTTATTTTATTTTGCAAACAAAACATGTTTAAAACTATTAGGATACATGTATTTTTAATTATCGGGACATATAGATATTCAGAATTCATATGGGACAGATAAGCAGAACCCCTTACAAAAGATCTTCATGTTAACCATAGTTTCTGCCTTAATATTACTGCCGTTTTTACTTCTGTAATACGCAGTAAATGCTACTAACACTCGTATAAATCGTAGAATAAGGTGACTAGCGTTTAGAAAGCTTTCTGGCATTTTTGAAATTTGTTTTGACAGTAGTGGTTACCACAGTGGTATTCTCCTAACATTATTTAGAAGTTGAGCATGCAGGAATTCAGCTTCACATTTAGTAAACAACGAACTCCTTTTAGTTAAAAACCCTGCTCATTCCAGTCAAACTAGTTCAATGTATGAATGACTCTTTCTTCTTTTTGCTCCCCAGGCTCTGTGCTGCTCAGACAGCATTTCCCAGACCTCTGTCTCTATCTCAGACTTCTCAGATGAGATTTTACTGAATATTTTGCGATTCATACCAAGCCATGACCTGATGCTCAATGTGAGTCAAGTGTGCCAGAAACTTCAAACTCTCTGTCTGGACAAGAGCTTGAGAGCCCATGTACACCTGCATAAAGAATACACAGTAAGCCTGAAAAACACACTTACTGTCTCTCATGAACTATAAAGTATTTCTGCATCTATGTAAGGGGTTTTTAATGCTTAAATTTGAGGTTACAGAACTGGCTTTTGAAATCTGGATTTTAATACTGTAATAGTGTAAATTTAGTCTTGGGTTGTTTTTTATTTCTGTGTTATTCAGCACTTTGGTCAGCCTTATTTGCTGTTTTTAAATGTGCTTTATAAATTAATTTAACTTGAAACCTTTTTTTTTTTTCTTCTTCAGCTGCCAACATTCTTACTGGCTCAATACACACACACACACACACACATTTACTTGGTTATCTAAATAGAGACATTACACAAACTTTTTTTCAAAGGGATGTACCCAAAGGGAGGTTTTTGGAGATTTTGTTAGCTCACTTTTAGGTATAAATTTGACCCCAAAATATGGATAAGTAGGTATACACACACACACACACACACACAAATCATACATCAATGTTTTTTTTTTTTAGATAATTTAAATGTATAATATTTTTTTCTAATTAAAATGTATAATTTGTGTTTATTTATTAATTATTTGCAACAGTTATAGATGATAATAAATAATTATTATGCAAGAAATTAACTTTTTCACACATAATGTAACTTATTTAATCAAATGCCTGAGAAAAATTTGCAATAATTGCTAGGAAGTATAGTGTTATTATAATTCAAGTGTAAAGTCCAAGACTCCATAAGTTCATAAATACTTTTTCTGGAAAATAATGGCATACATGGCATTTTTATCCCATTTGTGTGCCACCAATATCATTCATCGATCAATTCTTGTAATTTGAAACAAAACTTCTTCTTTATTAGCCAATTAGATAATTTTACTTCTCTGATAGGTTTTAAAAATGTACACACAGAATTTGCAACTAAATGGTTAACTATTCAAGGCCTGAAAACCTTAACTTTGCTTTGCTTCCTGTTCACAGGCAAATGACGATGCTGTGAAGCGGCTCTTGAAGAACTTTTCCAGTGACATCCAGACTTTAAACCTGAGTGGCTGCTACTGGTTGGCCGGCTCTACAGTGGATCAGGTCTCCCGCTGTAAGGCTCTGGTCAGCCTTGACCTTTCAGGCTGTCGATTGACTTCAGTTCGCCTCTCGCATCTGCTGACCTCTCTTCGTTCTCTTCGCTCACTGGCATTGGATGTGGGCCCGGGGTTTGACCTCCATCAAATGAGCGCCGAGGGAAAGGCTGCTTTGGCACGCCTGCAGGAGCTCAAGCAGACATTGTTGACTCCCTCATACGGTGTTGTGCCATGCTGCAGTGCTCTACGCCGCCTGCACCTCTATCTAGAATCCAGCGAGGGTTGGAGAGAAGCGGGTGGATGCGCGCAGCTGATGGTGGGCCAGAGCAGCGTGCCACACTATCAGAACCTGCGTTGGTTTTCCGCACGACTGGCACCTGGTGAAGTGAATCGCACTTTGTTGGCACTCTACTTGGCTGTTTTCAGTATGAGAGTCCCGGAGGGTCTTATGGGACTGGTACTGTCTGTGCCAGGCCCCGCGCCACCAAGGCCGGTTGCAATGACGGCATTAATGGAGAGCATGGCGTCAACGGTGGGAAACACTGTTAGTGCTCTGCAGCTTCCACGTACATGGTTGGATGGTGCTATACTTGGGCGGGTCTTGGCGCATGGCTGCCCTACTTACCTAAATGTCTCACGTTGTTCATCCCCAGGGTTCAACCCTCTACATGTGCTCCTTAGTGCGGGTCGTGACCTCACGCCCCTACAGAGTCTCAACCTGCGCGGCTGTGGCCGAGGGCCTCTCGCCGAGAGCTGTGGGAAGGGTGAGGAGGAGATGGATGCAGAGAGCCTCAAATCACTTACTGAATGTTGCCCGCATCTTATTCATCTTAACTTATCTGCCACGCACTACCACCATGCTCTTCCCGCTGGGCAGGATGGACACTTGTGTGGTGCTTTAGGGCGTCTCACTGCCTTGTGCTCCTTGGCACTTCCAGTGTGTGCCTTGGCACAATCCCCTCCAGCACCTGTGAACCCCCAAGACTCCAATACAGACCACTCCTCAAGGTCACTACTTCTCGGCCTTAAAAAGAGCAGCCGCATTGGTGTGCCCACATATCGCACCGCAACAGAGGTTACTGTGGGTCAGGGTGAAGAGCGGCAAGATAGAGGCTTGTGCATTCAGCCACTGCTTCAAGGTTGCCCGCATCTAGTGGAGCTGGAGCTGATTGGTGCAGGATTTTCCTCTGCCATGCCACGGAATGAGCCGGCCATCCGCAAGGACCCTGCCGCGTGCCCCTGGTCCTACAACGTCGGAGACAGTGAGTTAGCTGCTTTAGGAGGGATGAAATTTTTGCGCAAGCTTACCCTCGCTCACTTACCGGGAGTCCTGAAGGGGACAGGACTGATCAAGCTGGTTCAGGGGTGCAAGGACCTTTCTTTGTTATCGCTGGCAAATCTTGGATCTTTAAAGACCATGAACTACACGCATGCGCTGCTGGAGGCTCTTTCCTACTGTACACAACTCAGGGACTTAAGGTAAATACACACGCAACTGCACACTCCATGAACAAAATGTAGTCGACAATCTAAGTGTTGACTATTTGCTAAATATTAATTTATCTATGACATTTCACTAGCCATGCCATAAAATCCTTTCATGTTAGCACTGTAGCTCACCTGTAGGGGGCAGCACCATAACGCCAGAGTTGTTGTACTATATAATATTAAGTTATATTTTGTATAATTTTTTTTTAGGGAGGGGGGATTTTACAGTTATATAGTTATTTTACCCTTGTATATCAGCTGTGCATTTCGCTGAATATGGCCCATCAACCATTATGTTTTGTTTTATGTTAAGTATTGTGCTAAAAGTTGCAAACACATGGTAGAAGTTTCATCAAAGTTTCATTCATTTCATATGATGAAAAAATATGATACCTTAAGCCCTTTTTGAACAAAAATTGCTTATGGGGACACAAATTACATGAGTTAGTCTGTAGTTTTATTCCTGTCTGAATTTTTCTCCTAGTAAAGAAGTAAATAAATAAATAAAATGACATTTAAAGTATGTATTATATGTATTTGTATAAATTAGGGCATGCAGAACTATGCAGGATGGTGAAATTTCTAATATATTATTAATAAATCATTAATTGATTAAATTAATTAATTTGTTCACTACATTTATACATCACTGTTTGTATATGTGTAAAACTGCAGGCTGGAGCAGCCGTACTTTAATGCGAATGCTGCGTTTTTTGAAGCACTCGGTCAGTGTCACCAGCTGCAGCGTGTGTGTTTCGTTTCTCGACATGGGACCTTCCAGCCTGCCGCTGTGGTGTCCTTCATGCAGAGCTGCACTGATGTCATCATGTGCCACATGTTCATGGGTGGTACCCTGGTGGCTTGTAAAACACTGCAGAAATCCCTGTTGGACAGGTTCGTTAGTTTGAAAGAATTCTTAATAATAAAGACTAATTTCACCAAGTGGCCTGGTGTATGTCAAATATTTACTTGTTTTTTTCTCTTCCTCCTGCAGTTTTTCAATAACTCGTCCAGCTCTTAGTGTGGTGATTTACCCTTTACTGCACGAGGACCTGGCCAATGTGATCAGAGGTATGCCACTTTGCCACCTGGACGAGATCACACTTTTCAAAAGCCGTGTTGCTGAAGAGCCTATAAAACAGTGACTGTGACCCAGGCGAAATCAGAAAATGGAAATCATGTGGTGGTCACCTGTGCTTGACCTGTGCTCTTTTGTGAGAGAGAAGTCAGAATTATGCATTGGAGGGGATTTTCCTTTTGTTTATGTTAAACATATATAAGCAGTCTGGTGAAAGGATTCCAGAAAAAAACAAAAAACATTTGTTTTCACTTAAAAGATCATTCAGTTAAAAGGACAATCACAACTATTAATAAGGTCATCATTTCCCATTAAAGAGGTGGTATAAACAAGCTCTTTACCAGTTTGAAATGTCACCTTCGGATATGTGCCAAAATAAAACCTTGTTCATATCTTCATGCTTTGTGTTCACTGAGATATTCTCTGTCTTTTAGTTTGAGATGCTATAGCCACACTTTAGGCTTGTGCTTGTGTCTGAACTTAATGAGCAGTTCCTTTTTTACAACCACTTTGTTTGTCTGTCCGTTGTTTCTCACTCGTAATAGAAGAGCGAGAGTTCATTAGAGAATTTGAGATGTCTGATTTGTGAACAAATTGTTCTTTTAAATCACCATTTCAATGAATAGGTTAACGTGGTTCACAAAACTGGTCTCAGTGAGTTTCTTCTCTCATGAACACATCAAGGAAAGTGAATTGTAATTTGCTGACAGGTGTCTTGATTGTTTAGAGTCTCAAATTAACTTTTGATATAATTCCTTTAAGTCTTACAAATAAAGCATTCACAGATTAATATTCTTAAATATTATGAAATTTTAGATCACAAAATCAATTGATCACCTTATCATTTTTCAATAACGTTGCTATTTGAGTTCACATTGTGATGAGTTCAAATAATTTTATTGTAATGTGGTCGTTTTGTGTAGAGTTTTTCCAAAAACATTGAGAAAATTGGAATGTGTGTGGGATAAAAGTAAAAAGTGTTTATTAAGGAATGAATTAATGGTTTTGGGAAATTTGACCAACTAAATCAACTATAGTGTTAGTAATTGAAAAAAAAAAACTAGCGTTTTGATATATTATAGTTTTTAGAATAAATGCCATATCAAACAATTTGTGAATATTCAAGTATTCACTGTATCACTGGCTGTCGTATTTATCATATAAAATACTGAATCTCTGATCACGAAACTTTACATGAAAATGGTGGGAAAAGGTTTTCTTCTAATTGCGAGACCATAACACTGATAAATGTTGGATGTTGATTACTGCTTGTGTCTACAGATGTTTTTTTGAATGTGGTGAAGATCTCAGCAGATCAATTGGAGGTTGTCTCATTACAGCGAGATCATGAGTGGTATAACATAGACCTGCTCATCGGTTAAAGAGCAGACACAGTGCTACTGTACGTACTCCTCTGCACACGCCTAGTCATGCTGGCTGAACACTGGCCAAAAGAGCACTGCAGTTGTCCAGACTTCAAATTACATGATGGGAATTAGCGTTTTTTCCTGTTGTTTTTAAGCGCAAACCTGCACGATCAGGTATTTTATTCTTTATTTTTTAGTGGTTTAATATGAGATTCCAGTATTATATTAATTCCATTGTTTAATTACTAAACTGAAGGTGTTATGCTGTTTACATTGTCACATTATATTCTCTTCATTGAATAGGTTACTTGCTCTTTGATTGCATTGCTATAAATTTTGAGGTAAGTACAGTTATGCTATTTATATGATTTAAATATTTAAGTATTGTGGCTCTCGATCTTGCAGAGGACTTCATCTCTCAGCCTCTTCATCATGATGCTGTTTCTTCACGTGCTGATGTTGTCTCTTCTCTCCGGTGTTTCTGCCAGAGTTGTGCAGAATTTTGAGATTGAATGTGGTTAATTTTTTGCAAATGGAAAATCACCAACAACATTTTCTGAACCCCAGTAGAGGCAGATCTGCCAAACTCTTAAGTAATGTTCTTTATGCCACATTTTATGGCAAGATTCCCTTGTACTCAGCCTACAAGTTTGAAGGGTTAAAGAGCTGCACAAGACAAGACAAGTGGTACATTGAACCTAAAGTAGGTAAGATACTACTCTAATTCTCATAAAAGTTGTATCATTTAGTTTTTTTGTATTTTTTTTTTCTCTTGTGGTGTGGATGGAGTCATTTCAAATGTACTGAAAACACTAACATATTTGTTGTTTATCCTCTTAAAATAACTAAAATATTTTTTAAATGTATTATTTTCCTCGTATATGTGTGCCACACTTACTGGCATCCTATCATATAATACTTTGTGCTTATTCCTTTTTGCTATGATAACAACTCTTAGTCTTCTTTTACACTGTCATAAGTTTAAAGAAAAAATAATATAGGATCTGAAAGCTTTTCAACTTGCATAATATCTCTAGATCCATCAGACAACTGAGGTCCACACATCTCTAGTAAAATGCCATTGATACATTCTTCAAAATAAGGGATTCCAGATCATATGACCAGATCATAGTGAATTGGTGGGTTTTTGTTAAATGTGAGCCAAAATCATCACAATTAAAAGAACGAAAGACTTAAACTACTTCAGTCTGTGTGCATTGGAATTTATTTAATACATGAGTTTCACAATCTGAGTTACTGAAATAAGTGAACTTTTCCACGACATTCTAATTAATTGAGAAGCACCTGTATACATTACAAAGCTGAATAGCAGAAAGGGCTGTAAAAAGTGTGGTAGTGATGAATTTGTAATATATTTTGCTGGGATGGAGAACAACAATAGATTTGGACTAAAAATGTTTGCTGTACCTCAGCTATAGTGTCTGTGTCAGCTAATGTGAACTGTCCTTAAAGGGTTAGTTCACCCAAAAATCAAAATTATGTCATTAATGACTCACCCTCATGTCGTTCCAAACCCGTAAGACCTCCATTTATCTTCAGAACACAGTTTAAGATATTTTAGATTTAGTCCGAGAGCTCCCAGTCCCTCCATTGAAGCTGTGTGTACGGTATACTGTCCATGTCCAGAAAGGTAAGAAAAACATCATCAGAGTAGTCCATGTGACATCAGAGGTTCAGTTAGAATTTTTTGAAGCATCAAAGAAAAACATTTTTGTATTCAGCATTGTCTTCTCTTCCGTGCCTGTTGTGAGAGAGAGTTCAAAACACTGCAGTTTAGTGATATACGGTATGCGAACAAATCATTCGATATAACCGGATCTTCTTGAACCAGTTCACCGAATCGAACTGAATCGTTTGAAATGGTTTGCATCTCCAATATTAATCCATTAATCCAGAAAGAGAACGAGTCGAGTCGAGTCGAGAACGAGTTGATCTTTCATTCGTTATCTGGCTCGGCTCGGTGTTCATCTCTCTCTTCACAGCAGTTCAGTCAGTGTACTGTTTGAGTAAATGAATTACTCCGGGATATTGGTTTGTTTTAACTCAGAGGGAGTGTCAGCCACGTTAAAAAAGTTAACAGCTTAAGTCATTTGTGGATTAATGTTTATTGGAGACGCGAACCGTTTCAAACGATTCAGTTCGATTTGGTGAACTGGTTCAAAAAGATCCGGTTACATCGAATGATTCGTTCGCGAACCGTATATCACAAACTGCAGTGTTTTGAACTCTCACACAGAACTCTCTTACAGACACGGAAGAGAAGACAATGCTGAATAAAGTCATAGTTTTTCCTATTTTTGGACCAAAATGTATTTTCGATGTTTCAAAAAATTCTAACTGACCCTCTGATGTCACATGGACTATTTTGTTGATGTTATTATTACCTTTCTGGACATGGAGAGTATACCATGCACTAGGGATGCACGATATGGAGAAAAAAAATTACATTGCGATATTTTATTTTTCTAATTTAATTTTTTCTTACAAACAAAAATGGGTAGTGCACACTTACATTCTAATTTTAAATGATTTAAACATCAGAGTAATATTTAAATTAGAGTACATTATTTGTTTGTAACTTTAGGATATGGTTTGAATTGTTAACATATTAACTAACATGAACTTACCATGAGCAATACTTTTGTTACTATATTTATTAATCTTTGTTTATCTTAGTTTATAAAAACACAGCTGTTCATTGTTTGGTAATGTTACTTCACAGTGCATTAACTATGTTAACAAATACTGTACAACTTTTGATTTCAACAATGAATGCTATAGCCTAAATGTTTAAATTAACTATGTTGTAGAAATGCAGTTTAGTAATAGTAAATGTTATATAATGTAGTAAATAAATTGAATAAATAGAACATTTTTGTAAAGTGTTACAGATTTTTTTTATACACCAATTCAGACGTCTCGTGAGTTCAGTGTTGGACAGGTCAGTTGTTTAAACCATTCATTAAATTGAATCAGTTCAAATGAATCATTAGTTCGCAAATCAGACGTGTACCGCACGTGTTGTATAGTTATCTCTGCAGTTAGGATATCGCACAAGATTTGACAACACAGAAAACATTTCATCACTGGATAGATTTTTTTTTTTTTGACACCATCGTGTCAATTGATTTTGATTAATATGCGCGAGGGAGAGAGAGCAAGACAGCGCTCGTGTTGTTTGAAGACAGTGAAGATGAGCGTGCATGCATGGCCGGGGCTCTCTTTCGCGCTCTCTCTCTCTCTCTCTCTCTCTCTCTGCTCGTTCTTATATGCGCTCTGTTAAACTGACAGGATTTAAAAACACATGCAAATGATAAACTTTCACTCTATGATGGTTAAGCTGTGCAATTAATCCGCGAATCACATTCGTCAAGGGCCGGGGAGCAGCTGGCCCGTACAGTTAATGAATAACGGATCAACTACGACAGCCTACATCGCACATCCTGCGATGTGACTATCGCGGATTCGTACATCGCGATATCGATGCTTAAACGACACATTGTGCAGCCTTACCGTGCACACAGTTTCAATGGAGGGAACGAGACCTCTCAGACTAAATCTAAAATATCTTAAACTGTGTCCCAAAGATGAACGAAGGTCTCACGGGTTTGGAACGACATGAGGGTGAGTTATTAATGACATAATTTAGATTTTTGGGTGAACTAACCCTTTAAGGTCATGTTTTCAATTGATTCACAATTGCAGCTTGATGATAATAATGGACCACCAAACATGAAATTGGACTTGAAATCCATCAAGCTCTCAATGACGACAATAAGAACCCAGGCTTTGACAGAGGTTATCTGGCACCAGTCTACCAGGCAGAATTACAGAGCTGTAGAGAGGAAACAGAGGAAACTAGAACAACAAATTGCAATATTTCTGAATAGTGAATGTAAATTATATACCGTTTACATTGTGATAGGGGTGGTACCAGGTACTAATAACACAAACAATACAGTAAATGTGCCAGTCATTTCTGGACTGCATACTGCTGCTTAGACAACAATAAGAAATGTCAGTTCTCAAAAGGGTTTATTGGAGAGAATAAGAACATTCCTCCCAAAGAAGAAACTGTGAATGATTTAAAAAAGGAATTGGCAAAGCTTTATAATGCTGCATCATTTGAGTTGTTTGATCGCACTACAGAACCTCCAGCGAAATGTGCTCTTTCAAAAAAAAACACCAGTTCGCTATTGTCTGAAAGAGAAACTTTATCAAATATTTTCTTTGTTCTTATGGTTTCTTCTAACTAAATTATTATAATTGTTAGCTCAATCATAAAGAAAATCTATTTTTTGTTTTCATTCTCTAAATTTAAATTCTTAGATGTTTGACTGTAATTAATAATTGAAACAATTATAATGTGTATAAATTTTAGTGTATTATATTACACTAATATGAAATAAAAAAATATTTGAAAAACTATTTTTGGCTCCTTTGCCTCTTTATTGAACAGACATGCAGATAAATGATAAATGCAGATTATAACTGATGTTTCGCACATTTTTTATTAGCTAACTGCTAAACCACAACACTGGCACAGATTCAATCTCGATTTACCAAAAGTTTGAGATCATAAGATCATAAAGTTACATTATTACTGAAGTGTCCATTGAAAAAAGTATGACAATCACATGACACAATTGAAAACATTTAAATGCATTTGGTGTTTAGAGTTTCTAATAGTACATGTTTACTTACTACACAGAAGGTATGCATCATGTTTCTTACATTCTTGTCTCTTAATTGGTAATAGCTTGTTCTTTGACTTGTACTGCTAAATTTGAGGTGTGTTTAAATGTTATTTAAATATTATACAGCATAAGCTGTTATAAAAAAAGTATCACATGTTTTCTTGTTCATGCAAGGAACTTGATAATGCTCCTTCATGTGCTGATGCGGTCACTTCTCTTTGGTGGTTCAGCCAAAGTTGTGCAGAATTTTGAGAGTGAAATATTACTTCATCTAAAATTCTGTTAAACCTTTTACACTCTATTTTAGCTAAAAGTCTTGAAATAGTGCACAGTGACATACCATAACAATGCTGGAGTATTGCAGTTAATTGCTTCTAAATTGGCATTTACATTTAAGGCTTGACAAGAAACTTGAAAATTATAATCACTATAATATCTCCTATCAGAATTTGTGGGGAATCTATATTGAGTCATATTATGTTGATATGTTTCTTAATCAAGTGACAAATTAGAATGACAATTATCTATAAAATAATAATGAATATGATAAAGATTTTACTGAAACCTTCATCATTATAATGTCTCAGTAAACCTCTAATACCTTTAATAAAAATCATCAATACTGCAAACCGTATACTGGATACTTCTAGAAAAACGTATGTGCGTTTGCATCTGGTTACTCAAAATAATGTAACATACCAAGACTTTGTGATCTTATATGGTACAGCAACAGTATCAAACAATCAAAAGGTACCAAGCTGTCAGTCAAAGGGCTCTGATACTTTAACCAGTGTCAATGGAGGAAAACAAACAATAAAAAAGTTGTAAAAGCTGGAGTTCAGTTTATTAAAGAAATCATTGAAGATTTCATTATAATGGATTGAATTGTAATAGAGTGATGGGCATATTGAAATTACAAAAAAATCAGCAAACTTCAACAAAACCAACAAGAATATGAGTTCTTAAAATGAAAAGTGCTAATCTTTTTCTATCCTTTTCACTCTTTTATTGATAGAAACAGTGTAAAATGTACAGTAACAAAAGGACAGTAAATGACAGGATGACAATGGCGAAAGGGCTCCACAATTCATCCCAACGCAAGCACTGCAGCTTCCCAGGCTGCTACAATAACTGCTGTATTTGGCAAAGTTTGTAAGATCCGTGGAGTCAAATCTCATTTACACCATTTACACAAAACATGTTTTTCCATTACACTGTTCATTGTTTTCTATTTAAACTCCATAGACTGACATGTTTGACTGTTGCACATTCTAAAAACATGGAACTAAAAATAAAAGAACTTTTAAAAACGTAAAAATAAAATAAAAATACAATTCACTGCCCTAGTCTCAAATTTGTCAAAGCAAAAACATGCTCTTTGTGAACTGTAAATCCTTCCACCTACAGATTTACCTCAATGGGTGAATAATGAAACTATTGGTTACCTAACCTTGGTTTCAAACAGGTGAAAGTGGAGGGACATAATCTAAAATAAGACACCAACACGACTATAACAACTGGCCATTAAGTAGAATTATAAAGCATACCTTACAGTAAATTACACACGGCGGCCGTGCATTTAAACATGACAGGAACACTCAATACATCGATTCATTTAGCAAGGTGATGGTTATTCAGACAGTCTTAGATAATGCTCTAATGAATATATCAACACATTTTATATAAGCCAACATCCCTGATGAACAAATCCGCATATGTAGCTGCTCACCAGCATATGTTGTGTTTTGGATGCTGGTCCGCACAATGAAATTCTAATATGCTGGTTTCCCAAACTGGGATTCTTCACTTGCTTAACCAGCAGACTTTCCTTGCATAAACCAGACTGGATCAGTATGCAAACTCTGGTCTAAGTTGGTATTTTCAGCAAGGATAGTCTCTGGAAACGTTCTTTATTCTTACACTAACAATTATACAAAACAGTGTATATGTGAGAAAGACGCTCAGTGGCCAGGCATATAGCTCTGTAATGTGAGTGTGTTGTTGAGTTTCAGTGTGTGAGTAGAATGTGCCTGTGAGGTCAGGCTGTATGTTGAGTAAGACACAGCAGACCCCAGCATCAGTCCTGCCATATATGATACTGTCATGGTGTTCCCTGTAAAAAAAAATTGGAAGAAAAATCACAATACATTTTCAATATATCAGTTGATTCTCCTAGACAGAGATGAGATTAAATGGTCTATTGCTTCTCAAATTATTCTCATTGGAAATAATCCAATTATAAAAAGCCTCCAAAAATTGGCCAACAGTCAGAGAATTCAATATCAACAATCCACGTGAATTTGATCTCCCTGAATTTTGAAAAATTCTCAGGGAAATGCATATAAAAAAATAATAACATTCTGATCATCCTTAAATAATTTTAGAGTGATAAATCTGATGTTTTAAAA
The DNA here is from genome assembly GCF_963082965.1 of Carassius carassius. NCBI lineage: Eukaryota > Metazoa > Chordata > Actinopteri > Cypriniformes > Cyprinidae > Carassius > Carassius carassius. Next base: position 8,666,040 of record NC_081760.1, read on the forward strand.
CTTAAATCTAAACATTTGAAACTTAACAGATATTTACTACAGTAATTTGACACCTGCATTCACATTTTCTTCTCAAAGCATAACTGATAACACTTACAGCCCTAAATCTCCAGAGTAACAGATGTTTTACTTGTGCGCCAGCCATACTCACCTGCCACTTCTCGCTGTTGAAGTGGCACCTTGCCTGCCGCCTGTATCATTGGTACAGAGCCAAGGTATCCGTTACTGATTCCCAGCATCAAAGACAGGCAGCAGGGCCAGGCTGGGTGCGCCAGCAGAGGGTGATGCACGGGCGACACGCACATCACAAACAGAGGCAGAAAGAGGACCCGAAAACATGAACACACCAGCAGCTGCACACCACCCCACTCATACGGACACGCTGCCAAGATCTAAAGAGAGAAATCAAGAGCTTTGAACATTTGCCATTTTTAAATGTTAATTCTTGCTCATAGATGACATCAAACAGCTTCATTTCACCTTGCCCACAAAGTCTGCCATGTTGAACAGAGCCATGGTGAGAATAGGCAGCCATTCTCCCAGAGTATCATTGCGTAACTCTGACTCCAAACCAGGGAACAGACACAGTGTGATGAAATATGTCACCAAAATTGAGAGCATATAGGGCCAGATCATCCGAGCAACAGCACACCTCTGATCCAGCAGCTCTGTAAGAAAGTCATCATGCATTATGTCAAAAGATTTCAGGTCTAAAAACGCAATGTTAATTAGACGTAAAGCAACAGTTCACCAAAAAAAAATTCTAATTTGCTCACCTTCAGGCCAACCAAGATGTAAATGATTTTGTTTACTCATTAGAACAGATTTGGAGAAATTGGCATCACTTGCTCACCAGTGGATCCTCTGCAGTGAATGGGTGCCGTCAGAATGAGAGTCCAAACAGCTTATAAACACACTGCAACAATACATAAGTAATCCACACGAGTCCAGTCCATCAATTAATATCTTGAAAAAGTGGATTATTGTGGTGTTTTTATCAGCTGTTTGCACTTCCATTCTGTTGGCACCCATTCACTGCAGAGAATCCATTGGTGAGCAAGTGATGTAATGCTACATTTCTCCAAATTTGCTCAGATGAAGGAACAAACTCATCTACATCTTGGGTGGCCTGAGGGTGAGTAAGTTCTCAGTAAATTTTCATTTTTGTGTGAACTATTCCTTTAACTTTGTTTTGTAGTCTGTTCACTGAATAGCTACAAGCATTTGTTATCAAACCTAAAGCTCACCCTTCACACTCATCCAGGTCCTTTTGGTGTCTGGTTTGGGCACGTCAAACCTGACGTATATTCCGTCTCCATGGGAACCGTGACCCAGATTAACTGCATCAGCTTCGTCAACTGTGCTTGACACCACTCCATCCTAATTTGTGGAACTGCCATGAGTCAATGTCAATTTTATCTTTGAGCAAATCATCCTATCTTAAAATCTGGTAGGGCTTTCTACTGCTTACAACAAATTTGGGTGAAATTAATCATTTTATATTGAGATTGAACAATTTTCTACAAAAATGTTTTAATTAATAATAAATATATTTAAAATAAACATTTTCCTTGGCTAGTCTTGTTAAAAAGAAGTACACTTTGGCATATTTTTAAAAAGAGTACTTATTATGGAAATAAAATTCTTAAAGGGATAGATAAAACATTCTGCCTTTTTCCATTTCCAAGCAGTTCAGCAGATTTAGTCAGCGCATTAAAATAAGTGTACTTCTTTAAAGCATGACAAACTTGATTAGAAATTATGTTTTAAATGATACTTTAAAGTAAAACTTTTAATTTGACATTACAAAGTGCACTTTTTAAAAAAGTGTACTTTTGTGTGTAAAGAAACATACTCAATAAAGTGTACTGTTTTTATTAATAATATATTTTCTCCAAGTACTGTATTTTTGAAATATACTTTTAAGATTTCAAGTACACTACAAGTGCATCTTTGAGCATATTTCTTTTTCAGGAAGGTATGTCTATGACCTTGGATAAAGTGATTTTGCTATGGTTTGTCACAGTGCATTGTAAGGTTGCCTTGTGGCAGAAGTGTGTATACATCCAGAAAGATTTTAGCTAGGGAGCTTTGAATAACCTATTACACCCATTTTTTTTGCCATGGTAAACAGATAACTTTTTCTGCAAAGTAATAAAATAAATAGTTAGCCACAAACACACAGAAACCTTTCAAAACCTGTCAGTAACATATAAGAACCCACACTCAAAAAATCCCAAAAGTCAAGTGCAAACCATTATTTCTATGTGTGGAATTACCTCTTCCTCTGCGCTGCTGTCATAATGTATCTGATATCCACTGTGGTTTTTTGTCGTAAAATTATTAATTTGTCCTTTGAGCCAGCTGTGGCGAGCTCTATCGGTGTGATAACGGACAAAGTGTGTCCGTCGGACCACCACGTGTAACAGAAAACAGAGCGTCTCTATTGAGACAGAGAACAGGAAGAAGATGATGGTGTTTTTCTTCTCGTCTTCCACCAGCAGCTTTGTGAAAATCCGACTCAGAGACACAATAACTCCTGCAGTGCCTAAAACAACCATAATTGACAAAGAAAAAAATTATATATCTATCTCTGACTCAGAGAGACAATAACTCCTGCAGAGCCTAAAACAACCGTAATTGACAAAGAAAAAAATTATCTATCTATCTATCTATCTATCTATCTATCTATCTATATATATATATATATATATATATATCTCAAGTGCAATACAAACCAACATTTCATATGATCAATAGAAATTGGGTGAATTCGTATTTTGGAAAAAAAAATACATATCACTAATTCATATTACCGTAATGCAAAAAAAAAAAAAAAACACTAAATTTCATTACTGCAATGTGAATTTTTTTTGTTATATCTATATCAAAATGTATTTATAAAATTAAATATTATATATTAAGAATCTGTATTTGCTCTGGGCTTCTTCGCCCGAAAACGGGCGAAAACTTGAACGTTTTGAAATGTTTAATTTTTTTGCTTCATCGGATGGGGATGAAACTTGGTGACTTTTGTTGTATTACCTATATGAACACACAAAAAAATCAAGGAGATGATTCTGATATGTTAAAGGGTCGTAAAAAAAAAAGTCACACTTAGCTTCCTCCCGCCCGAAAACGGGCGACATAGGAAATGAATGGGAAATACGAAAAAATAGGAAAACTTAGAGAAACATTTGGTGGTACAAGCTACAGATCAGCAACTGTGCTGAAAAAAAGTGTACAGCAATAAAGGGGTGACACTCTAGAACATCAAGAGTGCAAATAAGACCCCCCCCCCCACACACACCCACGCACACAAACACACACACACATACACAGATAAACTGGCGACTGCAACAGCAAATTTGTAGAATATTCCACATAAAATCAATAAATGAAAAAAAAAAACTTGCTCAAATGCACACACACACACACACACACACACACACACACACACACACAGAGAGAGAGAGAGAGAGAGAGAGAGAGAGAGAAAGAGAGAGACTGGTAAGACTGCAACAGCAAATTTTGAGAATATGCAAAAATAAATAAATAAAAAATACAAAAAGAGACTCTCGCTCAAATGCAACACACACACACACACACACACACACACACACACACACATTCACTCACACACACACACACACACACACACACACACACACACACACACACACACATTGTGTTCCCTTTCTAACCAAATGCTATAGTTTGATTGTAATCATAATGCAAAACCTGATACTTATCTAAACATTTTTGTTAAGAAAATAAAGTAATCATCTTTTAGAATATCTAAATGTATATCTAAATAAAAAAACGAATAAGATAGAGAAATCATGTCTAAAACAACAAAAGGAATCAAAAAGCCTTTCTATATAGGATATATAGGAAGCTATAGGCAGCCTACAGGCTGGTACAGGACATTACACAAAAGTGGCTATTTTTTAAAGCCACTAGATGAAGTTCTTCTCGTGGAACATTTTTTTTTTAGGCTGGCATTCTATTTTGATGTGAAATGCTGCATTTATTGAATTTTTTTTTTAAATAAATATAAAATAAAAAATGATATATTAATTCTAATGGAAAAAATAGCTCATAAAAATTATATAATTAATTCAAAGTATCATAAGAAATTCTAAAAATTCTAAATAATAATCAGAAAACATTATAGAACAAAAATATATTTGATTGGTTATCCTGGGAAAAAGTAAAGTACAATTTTAAGGCTTCGCCCGTTTTCGGGCGGGAGGAAGCTAAGTGTGACCCATTTACGAAGAAGCCCAGAGGGTTAAAGGAGACATTGGATGCATAATTCACTTTTACATGTTGTTTGATTAAATTGTCTAAGCAGTGTGTGGACACAATCACACTAAAATGATAAAATTCCATTCATTCCTTTTTTTAATCCCCAGAAAACTTAAAACAGTCTCAATTTTCAAGCCGTTTTGATTCTCTGAGCAATATGACAAAATATTGCTCAAGCCCTGCCCATGAATGGTGAACTGTCCCATATAAGCATATTTCCACCCTCAGCCAGTACGCTGTCCATTTTCTCTGTGCTTCAGCAGCTGATAACATCCCATAAGCAATGTAGATGTTTTGTAGTTGGATGTAAAAATTAACATAAGAGTCTTCATTCTCTCCCGACAGAAGAGTCACTGAGGACGCAGTGGAATAGTTTTGGTTTTGATGGTAATGTGCCACCAAATGCACCTATATTCGTTTATGTCTGCACAAATCATTTTACTCCAGACTGCTTCTAAACAAGGGACAATTCAAGGAAGGTTCTGCTAAAAAAATTAAACTCAAGGATGGATCAGTACCCACTGTTTGTGATCCAGCTGCACCTATAGAAAAAGTTAGTCTCACACTTCATAATTTTTATGATTAAGTCCAAACTGCTTTCCTCTTCCATAGTGAGGGGCAGGTTGAGCAGAGCTCATTAGCATTTAAAGAAACATGCACAGAAACTGGTCACTTTGTACAGAACTGCTTTGACAAGTTAAAAAAGGGTTTTGTTTTACATGACCATTGAGTTAACCAATGTATGTTACAGACATTTAATTAAGACCCTAAAGAGTACCAATTTGTGAAAAATAGGCATCTAAAGTACCCTTTAATTTTCAGCCAAAAATGAAAATTTGTGCTCTATACATAATATTGTTTTCGCCAGTGAAAATATAGTGTCGTCTGAATTAGGAGAGAAATATGCACTGATCAAGTACTGTTTAGAAGTGAAAGCAGTTTAAAATAAAATTTAAAACAAGTATGTTGTTGGATTTTGATGTGGAAATCATTTTTCAACCGGAGGAAGCATTATGGTATTTTGGTCAGAAGTGACGGTTTAACGGTTTAAGTTAAAACGCCTTGATGGATTCTTACAAAAACACAGCTTTTTGCTTTACAAGACATTAACTGATGGACTGGAGTCGTTTGGATTAACTGTGGATTATTTTGTTTAAGTAAAGCAAATTTGTTTTAAGTAAACCTCCGGGGAAAAAAATTATTATGGTAACGGGCGTTTTGTTTCTGACACGCATTTTATATGGAAAGACCAATCATAACAGACTTGGCAAGCTGACCAATCAGAGCAGAGTAGGTTTATGGAAGGGAGGAGTTTACAGACCTTAAGCTCAGAACCGCTTCGAACAAATAATTTTGAAATCATTGAAAAATTATTCTGAAATTAAATGAATATTCTGAGAAAATGACAATGTTTTCTGACCTTAGATGCATTTAAAACTGTTGTAGGCGAGTCCACATAATATTAGGACACTTTAAAATACCATATAACCTGTTCTTTAATACTTTTATTACAATTTTTATTTTTGACTTTATTATTTAAATTACTGAGAGTCTTCATTCATAAAGATACAAAAAAAACTAATTGCATTACGGTAATGAGAATGGGAGCAAAATAATGTGAAGTAAATATTAAATTTATTCTAATGAATAAATGAGTCATGTGGTGATGGAAGTTTGGCTCACTCTCTCCAGTCATCACGCCCTGTGTGTACCTCTTGGGCAGCATCCCAGTGTAACCATAGAAACTAGATTGCTGCACTGTAAAGGACAAAAGTATAATGTTAACAGATCACAAAAGCACAATGTAGGCCAGTCGCAAGAGCATGCTTGCTTGTATATATTTACCTGTGCATCCAAATGCAACAATGGCAATTGCAGCTAGAGTAAGAGCATAGGACTGCTGAGTGTCAAACAGCTCCAACCAGACGTCAAATACACTCACAAACACCAAAGGTCCCAATGCAAATAGATATCCTATTTATGCAACACAGGATAATTAGTGATATTGCAATTGAAAAATAAGAATCTGTGTGCGTGCATGTAGAAAATATTGCAGAGGAGCTTGTGAGTTTGTTTTAGACTTTACATCATTTTCTTTTGAGGTGGTTTTTGCATTGTCTCACCCACACAGATGCGAGTGTTTAAGCTCAGTCTCTCCACAAGAGCGTTGTTCACAATGACAGCACTGAGAGCCACCATAATATACGTCAAACTCATGTCGAACACAATAGAGGTGCCTGATAATAGAAGATAAGTATTTTGACTGTGCAATACATAGCTGTCATTTATCGGCCTACAACTTAATTTGGTCTTTCCCGTGATGTGTAACAGGTTGGTCGCATCACACCTTTGAATTTGCGGTGGAGGTAGTCCACATCGGTGATGAAACTATTGTATGGCAGTAGAAAGCCAACACCAGCCAACAGCATGGCAAAGTAGATGCCATGGTAGCGATCATCAGGAATGGATTCCTCTGAGTCTGAAAAGAAGACACAAGCTTAAATGAATAGCAACCAGAATGACAGAGGAACTTGATAAACTTGAGCCCTGTTTTAATGAATAAAAAACAACTCAATGCTTTTGTGTTGTGTATGATGGTATCTTGCACTAATGCAGGGTTGCATGGGGTTTGTGACTTGACAAAAAGCTTATAATTAATTGACAAAAAAAATTATTAAAAATATCTACTTAAAAAAATAAAAATAAATGTTACTTAAAATGTTGCCGAATATAAATACAAATATAAATAAATACAAAATAGAGTTGTGAATGTACTTTTGGTTATATTATTGAAATATACAACTTAAAATCTCAGGGGGATCTTCAAGTACATATTTAATGTCAAAAGAGTTCGGCTGACAAAAAAGTTTGGGAATCTTTTCACTAATGCATGCATTATTTTGGAAATTCTTGCATCGTATCCACATATGATATAACCTTAATGTATGCACCAAATACATCAATATATATATATATATATATATATATATATATATATATGTATGTGCAATTTAATGTTTTTTTGTATGTGCAATTTTTATAGCCCTGATTAGTACAGTCGTGGCCAAAAGTTTTGAGAATTACATAAATATTGGAAATTGGAAAAGTTGTTGCTTAAGTTTTTATAACAGCAATTTGCATATACTCCAGAATGTTATGAAGAGTGATCAGATGAATTGCATTGTCCTTCTTTGCCATGAAAATTAACTTAATCCCAAAAAAACCTTTCCACTGCATTTCATTGCTGTCATTAAAGGACCTGCTGAGATCATTTCGGTAATCGTCTTGTTAACTCAGGTGAGAATGTTGACGAGCACAAGGCTGGAGATCATTATGTCAGGCTGATTGGGTTAGAATGGCAGACTTGACATGTTAAAAGGAGGGTGATGCTTGAAATCATTGTTCTTCCATTGTTAACCATGGTGACCTGCAAAGAAACGCGTGCAGCCATCATTGCGTTGCATAAAAATGGCTTCACAGGCAAGGATATTGTGGCTACTTAGATTGCACCTAAATCAACAATTTATAGGATCATCAAGAACTTCAAGGAAAGAGGTTCAATTCTTGTAAAGAAGGCTTCAGGGCGTCCAAGAAAGTCCAGCAAGTGCCAGGATCGTCTCCTAAAGAGGATTCAGCTGCGGGATCGGAGTGCCACTAGTGCAGAGCTTGCTCAGGAATGGCAGCAGGCAGGTGTGAGCGCATCTGCACGCACAGTGAGGCCAAGACTTTTGGAAGATGGCCTGGTGTCAAGAAGGGCAGCAAAGAAGCCACTTTTCTCCAAAAAAAAACATCAGGGACAGATTGATCTTCTGCAGAAAGTATAGTGAATGGACTGCTGAGGACTGGGGCAAAGTCATATTCTCCGATGAAGCCCCTTTCCGATTGTTTGGGGCATCTGGAAAAAGGCTTGTCTGGAGAAGAAAAGGTGAGCGCTACCATCAGTCCTGTGTCATTCCAACAGTAAAGCATCCTGACACCATTCATGTGTGGGGTTGCTTCTCATCCAAGGGAGTGGGCTCACTCACAATTCTGCCCAAAAACACAGCCATGAATAAAGAATGGTACCAAAACACCCTCCAACAGCAACTTCTGAAGAACAATCCAACAACGGTTTGGTGAAGAACAACGCTTTTTCCAGCACGATGGAGCACCGTGCCATAAGGCAAAAGTGATAACTAAGTGGCTCGGGGACCAGAATGTTGAAATTTTGGGTCCATGACCTGGAAACTCCCCAGATCTTAATCCCATTGAGAACTTGTGGTCAATCCTCAAGAGGCGGGTGGACAAACAAAAACCCACTAATTCTGACAAACTCCAAGAAGTGATTATGAAAGAATGGGTTTGCTTTCAGTCAGGATTTGGCCCAGAAGTTGTTTGAGAGCATGCCCAGTCGAATTGCAGAGGTCCTGAAAAATAAGGGCCAACACTGCAAATACTGACTCTGTGCATAAATGTCATGTAATTGTCGATAAAAGCCTTTGAAACGTATGAAGTGCTTGTAATTATATTTCAGTACATCACAGAAACAACTGAAACAAAGATCTAAAAGCAGTTTAGCAGCAAACATTTTGAAAACTAATATTATGTAATTCTCAAAACTTTTGGCCACGACTGTATATTTGGTTATTGTTTAATATTAGCTGTTGTACATAACTCACCATAAAAACTGTGAGATTTTATCCGACCCCTATTCTCCTCCTCTGGCAGCTGACTGAAGCTGAAATTCGTGATCACAGCCTTCTCTCTACCCTGCCGATTTCTGCTCCACTCCTCAGAGTACATGCCTGGGAAAAAAATGTCAGAATTCATATATTGGGAAAAAACGTGTGTGTGTGTGTGAATTCATATTATGATATCTTGCACCAGTATCCACATAATTTTTATAGACCTATACTGTGCAAGTAAAACTCTATTCTTTTATTTTATGCAACCAAGCATTGCAGTGGTTTAGTATTTGTTCCTACACCCGTTTTCATTCGAAGCATTTGGGCATGAATGTGTTTCTCTCCTACCAGTTGACTTTGTACAACCGCGCGCGGTTTAAATTTTGCGGCATGTTATGAAACACAGTTAAACTAGTCAATTGGACTAGGTGATAAACGCGAGATTAACAATGACACGTCGAGGTCACCTGACCGTTCCACCAAAGCTATTTTTAGAAATATGGAGAGTCAGTGTCATAGTGTATTTTTCTACAGCGGGGAAAAAAAATGAGATACTAGGCTATATCACAATTGCTGTTGGAACGAAGGATCATTTGTCTTTTTGACATGCTTCTTTACATATGCGCAACTTAATGCAATCGATACGTACAGTATGATAATAACTGAACATCAATCAGAGCTGTCGCTAGCTCTCGTGAATGGATAACAGGTCTCTTACCTGATGTTCTAATGTCATTCACTTCCTAAAACGAATAATCTTTAATTAAGATCCAGTGTCTCGTTTCCAAGCGGTGTTATTTGAGGATGCTCGTTTTCTGCTCCCTCATTCTCTCTCGATGCTCCCCGCCCTCTTGAGCAAGTCACGGAATCATCACGCGCTTAACAATTGATCACCAGGGCTAGTTGTCACACTTTCTATAGAGGGGGTTCATCTGTATAAACACATAGACGGTTAAATCATTGTCTATAAATAAATAAATAAATAAAAAATGTCCACCTTTAATGTCCAGGAATAAAAGATTCAGAATGAATAACATTTATTTTAAATAAATACAATTTATTTTAAAGGTTACACTCTTAAAAATTTGCTACTTTTTGATGCTGTGAGGGACCTCTATAAAATATATTATGAATAAAGTCATAGGCTAATTGTGGAAATATTAATATTTTATATAAATGTAAAAAATGTCTTGGAAAATAATTAGTTATATAATATTATTTAGTTTTTACCAAAACTAACTTTAGTAGTGTATTTGTTTTGTTTGTTTAAATATATATATATATATATATATATATATATATATATATATATATATATATATATATATATATATATATATAATATTTTCTTATTGTAATGTTTTATAGATTTTTATTCAATTTAATCTTATTATTATTATTATTATTTACATTATTACACTGTTTTTCAGTAATCTTTCCATGGACCTCCTAGTGCTTCCTTTTGGCCACCTCTGGGAAAAAATATGCTTCTTTTAAGAACTATTCAATGTAAGATTCTTTGAGGAACCAAAAACTAAAAAATGATTCTATGGCATCATTCCTTGTGGAATCGTTTTTTTAAGAGAGCATGGTTAGGACTGAACTAGGTTTGAAATTAACACACAAAACCATTGCAAGAGAAAACACATCTGTGTGTGCATTTTTGACAGTTGAAGTTACTGAGATCCAACCACTTTGTCAAATGGCAACAGTCTTCCCCATTTAATGCAAATCGTGACATCTGCATCTGGATTTTTCAGCTAACCATATTCATGTTACCCAGCACCATCTTGATACGGTGCATTTGCAATTTAAGGAACAGTGTTAAACACTTTTCTTCAATAATAAATATTTCTCTTCTTTTGTTGTTTGAAGTTCTGTTTTCACATTCCAATGGCTTTCTCTTGGGTAAAAGACCTCAGGAGATTTCAGAAGTAATGCAGAACTGAATGCTTAAATTATCTATTATCCTCATTTTGGTCACACTATAAGACCTTATCTTATAGTCAGATAAGTTCTTATCAGAGTAAAAAAAAAAAAAAATAACAGTAATATTCAAAAGCAGCAGATTTTTTAACAAAGGAGATTAAGGCAAACACATGAAGACATAAACGCTAATTTAGATGCACTGGAAGATAATTTTAGAAACATGTTCTCTGTGAGAACAAGTGTGATTGTGTCTTTTATTCCTACATACTCAAAAAAAACACATATATAAAGTGTCATCTCCATGGAAACATTGTGTGTGAGATCTCTCAGGAGATGCTGAGGAAACAAAACCCTTCATCCTCATCTTCTCTGCAGTATGTGGGTGGGTGCACTCAGCAGTCTTATGGGGGGCTACACACAGTTAGCAATCCTGCATTGCAGTCTGTCATGGAAGATAAAGAGAGAAAAATCTACTGACTCGATGTGAGAGCAAATACACACTTGCACACATACTGTGCACAGCTCAGTATCTTACTATTACATTAGTCTTGTTTTGTAAAGCAGTGGGGAAAGCCAGAGAAGTTAACTAGAAGTAATTTTAAGTGTCATGAATAATCATTTCACATACTGCAGCAAAGTGTCTCCATTTATACATGTCTATGGCTGTGTACCTCAAATCGAAAAAGTATATTTTTAGGAAACTTAAAGATTATATAACTGTTCTTGCAGATTATAGAATATTACTGAAATAAAAAGTGTACTTAAAGACAGTACACTTTCATGACTTTTAATAGTCACAATAAAACAAAACAAAAATACATTAATCATTATGTTTTAAAAAGTAATTTGTTGTCAGTGTGCTTTAAGTGAAGTGACATTCAGCCAAGTATGGTGACCCATACTCAGAATTCGTGTTCTGCATTTAACCCATCCAAAGTGCACACACACAGAGCAGTGAACACACACACGAAGCAGTGGGCAGCCATTTATGCTGCAGCACCCAGGGAGCAGTTGGGGGTTCGATGCCTTGCTCAAGGGCACCTAAGACGTGGTATTTCCAGCCCGAGATTCGAACCCACAACCCTAGGGTTAGAAGTCAAACTCTCTAACCACTAGGCCACAACTTCCCCTTAAAGGAGTACACTTAATCAATAGAAATAAACAGGGAACACCTGAATCAAATTAACACCATGGGGACAGGAACAAGAAAGACCAAATATTGGCATGGAAACACATGGGGAGTAAAATGCACACAAAAACAAGGAACAGAGTCTGAAATAACGCCCCCCTCCAGACGGCATGTCCTCAGGACAGACTTCTTTGGAACAGGGACGCCTCCAAAGCAGTACCAGATCTAGGCACCATGGCGGAGCAGGCAGTTCAGGAAGCCATGGCGGATCAGGGAGCCCAGAGAGCCATGGCAGAGCTGAGAGCTCAGGAGGCCATAGTCTCAGCCTCAGCCGTGATGCCCATGGACCGTTGGCTAAACTTCTGATGCATATGAGACACAAAAGTGAAAACACAAAGTCGTCATCAGATTTGTTGAATTATCTGATGAGCGGCCAGTGGGCTGGAGAGAGCCATGTCCGTCGGACTTGCCTTTGGAATGGCCAGCATTTCTGGGCTAAGGATGGGGGTGCTGGGAGGAGATGGGTGGTCGGAACATTTGGCTAGGTATGTGGAGGACATTTACATTATCAAGGAACATTATCACTGACTTCAGTCTAGCATGAGTTTAAGCACATTAACTCATTAAAAAAACAAACAAACAAACAAACAAAAAACTCCCGTTATGATCAATGGAGCTGACTACACTGTAAAATGAATCTCATTTGCATCGTGCGAACATCTGCACTTTGTTGTTTATGATGAGAGAAATCGCGAGAGGGCAGATTTCTGTGACAGCGCTATACCATCCAGCTTCTCAGCAATGACTCATCTAAACACCTCTGATTTGCCATTGCATTCATAAGCTCAACACAATCATGTGTGATTGGTTGTAATGCTCAACGCTGTAAAAAGATATGATGCAGCATGAGCAGATCTAAATTCAGTGCCCAATTGTTTAATTGCGCAGAGCTATTTGGTGCCATTTTTGGCCCAAGCCCACGTTAAATTCCGACTTGTAGCCTGCAGCCTTACACACGCTCTGCCTATGCATAGGCCTACTCTACTTGAATAGTTTTTATGTAAATGTAAATGTATCTTTAGGGTTAGAAAAAAAATTGTGGATAACTTGAATGTAAGGGATCCAGAATGATTTTCTGAGCCCTTTTCCACACTCTGGATGTATACAGTTCTTGAAGGGTGGGCAGGGGAGCACCAATAATCCTTTTCAGCAGTCCGAACCGTTCTCTGTAGTCTTCTGATGTCTGATTTTGTAGCTGAACAAGTGAGAGTGAAGCACTTGGAGTGAATTTTTCTTGAAGTAGGCGGGTTTTGGAAAGCCTTTGGGCTGACAACATTTCCAATTTTGTCAGAGAAAATTACAGCTATATGGCAAACCTTTAGAACAGGTGAATGTGTTAAGGTATCTGGGGATTTGGCTGCATACTAAACTGACATTTGGAATACATATAGTAGTGTCACCTATGTCACTGTGGCTGTTCTCTTTACCATTGACAGATCTTTATTTCCAAAAAATGGTTAATGTTAAAAATAGGGTGATAACTAAGGATGCAATGGTTATGTAGTGTCTTGAGCAGAATTATAGTTTAATAATTACAGTTTTCACGGATGGATCTAAAGATCCAGAAACAGGTCGAGCTTCAGTAGCAGTATATATTCCATATTATCAAGATAAAATTGGTAAAAGGGTATCTGATCAAGTAGGAGTTTACACAACAGAGATGGCAGCAATATTGTTAGCTACCAGGTGGATGACAAATGAATGTGGTGATTCTATCTCAGCATTCTGTCTCGGCATTTTCCAGTTTAATTAGTGGGAGATCCTCAAGACAAGAAATTCTATATGAAATGTGTTTAAGTATGTACAGGATAAATACATTAGGAAGCAAGATATGTTTCCTGTGGGTTCCAGCACATGTGGGAGTAGATGGAAATGAGGAAGTGGATCATAGCAAAGGAGGCGCTGAAATTATCTTATATAGAACTGAATATTCCACTTTTTAGTTAAGGCTATAATTAAAACATCCATAAAAGGCAAATGACAAGTACAGTGGTATGAGGAGGGAAGAGGAAGACATATTTATCAAATTCAAAATAAAATTGGTGGTGAAAGAGAAAGTCGAGGCAATAGAAGAGAAGACACAATCATTACAGACTTCACCTTGAGCATGTACAGCCCTTAATTATATCCTGTATAGAATGAACAAACATGAGTCTGGGAAATGTAGTCAGTGTGGATTAGCAGAAACTGTAGAGCATGCATTAATATGCTGCACTGCTTATCAAAATGAAAGGATAATTCTGGTGGAAGAGTTAAAAGAAATAGGGATAGGAAATATTACACTTAAAAAACTGCTGAATAATAGCTCGGAAAGTTATAAAGCACTAATAAAATATTTAAGAAAGGTGCATCTGCATCTGTTTAAGATGATTTAGAAGCCAATTTATTATTAGTGATACTTTTTGTTTTTTTCTCTCAGCTTAGTCTTTCTTCCTATTCCATCAATGAACCACACTCCAGCTCAGGTTTCGGGAATGCGCCTTTTTGTTTGTTTGCCAACCACCATAAAAAGCCAAAAGAAGATCATTTTGGAAAACACCATAACATCTGCTGCCAAAAATATATTACAGAAAGAGAAATATTCAGAAGGAAACCACAGGAAATACTAGATGCAAAGCAAATACTCGGCCAAACAGGAAATTATACTTATTTAATTGTATGCTTGAGGGAAAGGTTAATAAATATAATATACAGTATAATTTAATTTTAATTTTAATTTTTGTAATTTTAGAAAGTTCTGTTACTCTGGTCCACGCTACAGTATAGTGGGTGGCGGTAATGTACCTTAACGTTGGATGCCCCCCGACATGAAGAAAATGACGATTTCGTCAGAGTCACGTGAGCCAGCTAAAGCGCCAAACTTTGAACGCGAGCGGTCGCTGACGGTTCATTTGATAAAACATGTAAGTTTTTGACCTAGTTACAAAAGATATCGAACGAAATAAATGTTAAGTGTTTACTTACGAAACGCACACAATGCCAGCTGAGTTAGCCTGATTTTAGAGGTTGTTTCCTCTTATTGATGTCATATTTTGTAGGACGGAGCACGACATACCTATAATAATTTTGAGCGATGACGACGACGACGAAGATGATAAAGGTGACGTCTTGATGACCCACAATGATTCCTCTGTGCTGATCGTTGAAAATGAAAGGAACGAAGCAGGTACTCTGTGTTACATAAATATTTAAACATCTAAAAAAAAAGTTATCATGGTGAGCATTCATTTGCACCATAAACGATATACCATACGGCAATACCATGTACTGTAGTAGTAATGGCATAGTTTTTTTTATGATCATGGTAATACAAATTTTTCCTTCTTGTACAATGCCAGTAACGTTACATAAACGTCATTAACGTACCATATATAAACAATATGGTTTATGAATACAGCAGTCCTTGACTAGCACTGTGTTCTGTTTCTCTTTGGTTTCTGTTGATCTCAGATGTATCAGAACATCTCGAGGAGTTGGATGAAGACTTGGCCATCACATACTCCCAAACTGCAACAGTGCTTCCACACGCAAGATATGACTGCACCCTGGCATTCTGGTCAGTACAACAGGGACGCCTCTCTTATGTAAAGGACTTGTTTTGTGTCTATGAGTGTTTATGTGTCTTTATGTGTTTGTTTTTTTCTAGTCGAGCAGAGCGGGACCTTTCAGGACCTCTCGAAGATAATGGAAAGCACTGCGATCAGTGTTTCTGCTATATCTGTGACAAACTGGCGTCCGTGGTGAGATCACTGACTTCTAACCTAACTCAGACTCTCATATCTGTCTAGGGTTGCTATAGTGGATGAAACTAATATGCAAATGTTATCTAATGACAAATCAGAAGGTGATAAAGCTAATTTTTTCATAGAAGTGAATAATTTTTTAAGATGTTGGGACCATTAGAATTATAAATATTTTTAATACATTTTTTGTGACCTAAATTGATTAAAATCAGTGAAAATAAATGAAATTAAACTGTCAAGTAAAGTCACATTTAAATTTTAGTCTGACAGCAAAATTGTCAAATAAGATTTATATGTCTGATACAGGGTAGTATCTTACAACCGGAACACCTCGGAGAGCTGCAAAGATAAGCTTTAATTAAAGGATTAGTTCACTTCCAGAATAAAAATTCCCTTAATTTATTCACCCCCATGTCATCCAAGGTGTTCATGTTTTTCCTTCTTCAGTCGAAAAGAAATTAAGGTTTTTGAGGAAAACATTCCAGGATTTCTTTTCTTCCATAGAGTGGACTTCGACAGATACCAGCGGGTTGAAGGTCCAAATTGCAGATTCAATGGAGCTTCAAATGGCTCTACACAATCCCACCCAAGGAATAAGTGTCTTATCTAAAGAAAAAATAAATAAAAAGTTCTATACTTTTTTTTAACCAGAAATCCTTGTCTTGCACTAGCTTTGCGATTTGCATCCATAACTTCATGCATTACATAATTATGTTGGAAAGGTTGTGTTTTTTCCTAGTGGAAAAAATCTTTTAGGTTTTAAAAGATTTAAACATCCAGGATTCGTACACAGACAGTCCATTTTAAACAATAAACTGATCCAAAGACATACATATGTGTCTCTTTTCCCATTGGTACCTGTTGAATTCCACTATATAAAGAAAAATCCTGGAATGTTTTCCTCAAAAACCTTTCCTTTTCGACTGAAGACAAAGACACGAACATCTTGGATGACATAAATGGGGTGAGTAAATTATCAGGGACTTTTAATTCTGGAGTGAGCTAATACTTTTAAACATTATTATTTTCTTTGTAAAATTGTATATATTTATTTATCATGGGACAAAGACTTTGAAAGTTCATTGGACATACCAATGAACAGATCATCATAAGGCATCCTACTTTTATCATATATCTACACTTTCTGGATCATCTTCATCCACACTGGTCTTCCTCGACATTCCACAATATGCTTACCTTACTCACTTGAGTAATTTTTAAATGGAAATATTTTATTTGAATCTAGAGCAGGGGAGTCAAACTCAATTCCTAGAGGGCCGGAGCCCTGCAGAGTTTTGTTCCAACCCTGCTCTAACACGCATTACATATAGTATTCAAATAAGCCTGAAGGACTTGATTATTTGGATCGGGTGTTTTTAATTAGTGTTGAATCTAAACTTTTCAGGGCTCCGGCCCTCCAGGAATTGAGTTTGACCACCCCTATTCTAGACTCTTCCCAGGCCTAATATCCTTGACTACAGAAAGAAACATTATTCACACCACATTTGCAGCTGTTTTTCAAAACATTTGCAGAATAATCTTGAAATTTGAGAGACAGAAGAGAGATGAAAAGAAAAAATATAACTGAGCCTTCTTCCAAGAGTGTGATGGAATGAGGAGGGCTGTGCTCAGTAGTTATCTGAGGCTTTGCATTTGAGTGCCTCCAGACATCATCTCCATGCTTATCAGTCAAAATTTAACTCTTACAATGTACGCCATGACCTCCGTTGGGCAAAAAAACTTCCTCCCTCTATGGGTGCTTCTCAATTCTTATTTGTGCATCCTCGTTTCCTTTCCTCGTGTCTTAGCTCCACCTCTTCAGGATGCGAGGGAAGGACGCAAAGAAAAGACGTGAGGATGGAGGACTTGAATCAAGTGAAATGATTTATCCTCACTCCCTTCAGCGTTACTTCAAAGTGTCATCAGCTGTGATTAAAGGGATCTGCCCTTATGTTGTTAAAGTTTGTTAATTAAGACATTCATAATAAATATTAATAAAGCAAGATGCCCAGTTTGAAATATATGACATGCATGGTTTATTTGAAGTGAAAAGGTAAAATATAAATAAAAATGATTACAACAGATGTGAAGGGGGAGGAGAATTTATACGTGCGTCACGTTAAGTCGATAAAAGACTTCCGCATAGGATACACCTGTATGGCGTTCGGATGAGGTCATTAATATGACTTTGTAACATGCACTCGTCTCACTGAACGTCACGTCTGCGTCTGCCGAACGTGACGTCTGCCGAACGTCACGTCTGCATCTGCCACATTAAAATTCGACTGTGTGAACGTGACGTCAACGTGACATCTACGTCTGCAACTTTTACAGTTTGGCTGCCTGAACGTCACGTCTGCATCTCTCTGGGTTCTTCCGTTTTTTTTTTTCATCAATAGCGCACATTTATCTAGAGTAAAAAAAAAATTGTATGGTGAAATGCATGATGTGTGTTTCTTTTTTTTTTCTTTTTTTTTTTCTTATCCATAGATTTTATTTTAGGCAAGTCGTGTTGATTTGTGAAAAAGGCTAAATTGATCAAACATATGCTCATTGTGCTTCATGCTGCTGGCCTCTTGGTTGTTCCTTAGAAAAAAAAAAAAAAAATGTTCCAAACATATTTCTAAAATAACTTAGTAAAGAAACAACAATAGATATGACCACTTTGCCATTAAAAAACAAAACTGAAATATTGTAATTGCTGCAACATCAGCTGTGTATGGGAAAGAGAGAGAGCAAAAGACAGGGGATCAGTCAGACTCTGGACTAGAATTCTGATAAGCTGTGTAGGGTTTTATTCGTTCCCTTGTTTCAACTAAAAGTTCCCCTGGGCTTGGCAGGCCTCCAAACTGCCCGGACCCTTAGGCACCTTCATACCCATTTTTTTTCTCTTGCAAATATCACAAAAGTTATATTGTTTTTTTTTTTTTTTTTTTTTTTTTTTTTTTTTTTTTACATCAGTTAAACAAGAAGTCAATATTAACAGATTTCTGTTTAAGACACACCATCTTGCCTGTTTTTGCTCTATTTCACCAATAAAAATAGCTCATTCTAGGGTCCGGTCTTTTAGGGTCAGATTTGCATGATGTCGCGACTGAAAACGTGTGGAAAACGCTAGACGCGCCACTTTCTCCTTTTTTTCCAAAGCACTCTGTAGCCTGCGCTTGCGGTACAGTGGCGTCTGCTGTTGCTAGGCAACCATGACCCGCTCTCCATGAAGACGCAGAAGTTTCAGCAAAAAATAAATGGATTTCCAGCACTATGTTGTATTCCAGCACATAGACTATGTTGTACAGTATAGGGGTTGGAAAGACTACTGATTTCTACTAGTCGATTCTTTTATAAAAAAATGTTTGAAAAAATGAGTTACTCGACTACTCTTGGTTTATGCTATTGAAAATGAAAACACATATACAACGTCGTACAGTTACTTGATAAGACCGTTATGACTTTTTATCTTTTTTTTCGTAGTTATCACTGAACAAGTATGTCGTGTTAAACTAAAATAATTATTAATTTAATATATTAATAATTTAAAATAATATTTATCATGCAAGCAGAAAGATGTCATGACAAACGTTTAGTGATCATTTGAACACGACTGAATCAATTCAATGCGCACATTTTCATTACGCAGAACTCTTTAAGTGAGTCTATAATGTTTAGTGAACTTCACTAAACAAATGTGTGTGTACGCGCAAACCAGCAAAAGGTAAAGATGCAAACATGTAGGACAAGTTGAAAATGTATCCGCATCTAAGCTGATTATTAGCCTGCTCTCTCTCTCTCTCTCTCTCTCTCTCTCTGTCTCTCGAGAACTGATTTGTTTTTTGAGACACTGAGACGCGCAACGCGGCTGTTTGATTGGTGAGCGTGCTGTGCTTATTCCATTCATTCGTTTCATATCATAGCCTATAAGCTTTAAATCATTGCCTTTAAAATATATAAAAATACTATAACGTTTATGATGTATTATTATAGGTAAAATAACTCTTGCAACGCTATGATTTCTGAAAGATGCACAGAGAGGCGACAACAAATGCAGTGTTTGATTTGTGCTCTTTTTGCTCATAAAGTTTACATTTATTCACTTCACACTCGTGACTTTAGAGCTCTCTATATAATATTGCGCTGATTCTCTGGCTCACCTGTTATCTAGCTAACCCCGGACTGTGTCAGCTTCAGCCTAGTATTCAGGCAGAATTATTCCTTGTCCGTTATTCGTTTTTTAAGCCATTATCCGAGCCATTCCGAATAAGGTATTGAGCTTCAGTCACAACCCTAATTATAATATTACATATTTTATTTTTAAATGCAACATAGATAAGGTCATAGAAAGTAACAGCTCCACGCAATACTGTAATTCTAAAATTCACATCGTACTTGCAAATACTTTGTATGCATTATGGTTAATGCATGCTGAAGTAGTCGATTGTTTCCGACAGCGCTCGACTAGTCTATGCAAGCCTAGTACAGTATGACAAAAATTTCGCTGTATTTATGTGCCCATGCCCAGTAGAGCCAAACGTATCCCTTCTAGCCTTGCCGCGTGCATTTGTCATATCCCGAGCTTTGCATGTGTGTGTGTGCACTGTGCCAAGGCATCAGTCATTTTAATTTTTGACCACAGACATAATGTCAGCAAAAGCAGCATTATTAAGTAAATAAAATGAAAATAAAGTACATAAAAATAATTTGACCTTACAGCTCCAAACTCTGTTCTAGAGGGCCAGTGTCATTTATAGTTTAGCTCCCAGGGTCGGATTGGGGTAAAACCAGTACTGATTACCAGGGACCCAAAGGAAGAGAGGGCCCTTGAAATTATGAATCTGAAATATATTTTATTTTACCTGGATATTTTCATGGGTGGGGGGCATGGGGGCCCATCAGGACTGCCTATGCATAGGGCCCGGGATCTTGTGTAAGGCCCCTGTTAGCTTCAACCCTAATTATACACACTTGAACCAGCTAATCAAGCTCTTACTAGACACACTAGAATCTTCCAGATAGGTGTGTTAAGGCCAGTTGGAGCTAAACTTTTCAGGACATTGGCCATCCAGGACCTAGTTTGGAGACCCCTGTCCTACAGAGTTGTTACTTTGCACATGCTTTTTGATCATTACAAATAAAAATGTAAAATTATTTTCTCAGAATAGGAGATATGCTGTCTCTCGCATCACATACATTATCAGTAGTTATGTATGTGGTCTTGAAGAGGACCCTTTTTTCTCTCATTTGGACTCGGTCTTGACTTGGACTCGAAACTTTTGGACTTGGACTTGACTTGGACTCGAACCTCTTTGGACTCGGTCTTGACTCGGTCTTGACTAGTCCTGGACTTGGACTTGACTTGAACTCGGCAAAGCTGGACTTGACTACAGCTCTAGCTCATTCCAAACAGAGCCACGGTGCTGTTTTGTGTCTCTGAGCATCATGACAGTGTTTCGTTCCTGAATTAATCAACCATTTAAATGATCATTGACTCACTTATTAATAGTGACTTTCTGCCACCTACTGGCGGTTTTCATTTCACATTTAAAGTAGTTTAAAGTATTTAAGGTGTTTTTCTTTATAATTGTAAATATCAGCAGGCTTTTCAACGTTTTACTATTAAAATATCAAAACATTATTTCTCCATTTATAACTACAGGTTAAAGAATTCATGTCCTGGATTAAACAGTGTGTAAATACATCTAAATGCCTCTTCAGATGCAGTTGTTTCCTCTGCATTGCAACAATATATTTTGTTTATAATGATCTTTATTGATTTGGTAAAAGCCCTGAATGTCGTATAATTCTAATTGACTTTATTGATTGAATCTAAGAATTTGACGCTAAATATAATGCACTCTTCTAGGAAAAAAAATATAAAATGCACACAAAGGGCCCTATTTTAATGATCTGAAACGCAAGTGTCAAAGCGCGAAGCGCAAGTAACTTTGTGGGCGGGTCTCGGCGCTGTTGCTATTTTCCCGTAGGGATAAATGGCTCTTGCTCCCGGCGCAAATCTAAAATGGGTTGGTCTGAAGTAGCTTCATTATTCATCGGTGTGGTTTGGGCGTAACGTGAAATAAACCAATCAGAGCATCATCCAACATTCCCTTTAAAAGCAGGTGTATGATTGTATGTATGATTTGCAAAAATAACTGTTGCATCTGTGTAGATTACATGAGCAAAGTGTATGCACGTTGTGCACGCTATACATTATGGTCAAGCATGCGCCCTTAAAATAGCATAATGAACAACGCGCAACGCGCCACTGACTTTGGAATAGGTTTTTTCTGGCCAGTGGCGCAATTGTTTAATGGAACAGCAAAATAGCAACAGGGATTGTTTGCGCCGGAACACGCCTCCTTTTTTGCGCTGAACCGCCCAGGGAGCGCAAGTTCATTCACTAGTTTAGCGACGTGCTTCTGTGGAGGGAAAAGCGCGCTTTGCGCGGGTGCAAAATAGGAATGACACATGCGTCGGTGTACAAAGTCAATTGGGCTGGGTGCAAGATAGGGCCCAAAGGGTAATAATAACTTTTGTTGGAAAATATTAATTTCCATCACTGCTGTGAACTGACTACGCAGAATGTAAAGAATATCAATAACTTTAGGAGTCAGCTTCTCCAACACACTCAGAAAAATATAGTCTGATTGTGGTTATGGCTAAAAATCCTAGAAAATATCGAGATATCATTTATGTCTCTATCGCACACCTTTATATAGCCTATTTAATTCTTCTTTGCTTGTTTGGTACACATAATTCACTGATCATAAAGCTTAAAATAAACTTATCTTAGGTTTTCTCAACGATAACGATCGAGGACACGACAAATAAATAAATAAATAAATATCAGCCTATTCTCACCATCATTACTCCAGTCTTCTTTGAGACATGGTCCTTCAATGTATTTTCAACGTCGGAAACAATTGTGCTGCTTAATATTTTTCTATGATATTTTACAGGATTGATTCATGTATCCTGGCAGATTATTATTCAAAATATAGAAATCTTTATAATTTAACATTATTGCTGAATAAAAGTTTACATTTAAAAAAAAAAAAAAGGAAAAAAATGTTTAATAATAAAATTATATTAGAATCCTAATTTAGATTTTAAATGTAAAATATAAGAGAGGTGCGTGAAAAACTGAACATTAATCAGGCATAATATATTTTACAGCCTTTATTATTTTACAGCAACAGTCTCAGATCTAGCAGCCGATTGCGATCGATGGGTTGGCCATCAAGACGATCAAGTGCTGTAGGCTACATTAAAAATGGAAAAAGATAAAAACACAATAACCCTCAAATGTAATTTCAAAAAGGATTTCATAAAAATAAACGGAATAATTCATGTACATTGCATATTTAGTGCATCTTTT
Organism: Carassius carassius; assembly: GCF_963082965.1. Lineage (NCBI taxonomy): Eukaryota > Metazoa > Chordata > Actinopteri > Cypriniformes > Cyprinidae > Carassius > Carassius carassius. Next base: position 8,689,248 of record NC_081760.1, read on the forward strand.
TCCTGGCCAATTCAATCACACACAAAAAAAAAAGTCAGACGCAGACGTCACGTTATAATGCAGACGGAGATGTCACGTCCATTGAGAGCAGTGAATGAAGTGCAAGTAAATTGTGCATTGCCTCACACACTGCACTGAGCCATGTGAGGACCGTGTTCTGATCCGTGTTAGGGAAAAAATAAATAAATAACTTCACTGCTACATGTGAATCACGCATGAACGTCTGACCCCCAATTTCCACCGGCTGCATTACGGCTCCGGCACGGCGGCGGAGTCAATAGGTTTCCATTAAAGTCAATGAGTGTATTTCCACTGAATGCGGTACAGCTGCGTTCCGACTCCGGCGATCCGCAGCCCTCCGTAGCAGATACGCAGAGCTTCTATTTTTGCCGGATGCCGGAGCACTCCGCAGCACTACAGGGCAGAGTATGCAGGACAGGAAGTCGAGTGACAAAACAGAACAGCCAGAAACAAAATAAAAGATCCGTTTAATTTTCTAAATAAAATACACCACGCTCATATTTCCCTACACTACACCTTGAAAACGTCATAATGGGCGGAGACAGGCTGGAAAACTGGATGGAAAACTGTTCCTGGTTTGGTTCTGTTTATAGAAACTACATATCGCGCGATCACACCAGAATTCGCGAGATTACATGGGGCCTCGTGACGTCAGCTGTCAGTCATGACCGCAGCCGTTCCGCAACAAATCCGGACCTGGTGGGTATTGACGAAAGACGGAACACGGAGCTGTCACGCAGCAGAGCATGCATCTGGTGGAAATTGGGGGTGACTCGACACTTCACTGCCACACGTGATTTACGTGACGTCTGCGTGTTGTCTACGCCTCGTCTGCGTCTTAAAATGAATGCATTTAATAGCAAAAAATTAAGATGTCAGTGAGACGTTCAGTGAGATGAGTGCATGTTACAAAGTCATATTAATGACCTCATCCGAACGCCATACACCTGTGTATCCTCGCTCATCGCTCCTCATGAAGCCTCCTCCCTCCTCGATCCTCGCCTCCTCGTGGTGCAATTTGAGAGTTGAGATGTCCTTCAAGATGGCTGTGCTCGATCGGTTTCCGGTTCATAGGATGGAGGACGGAGGAGCGAGGAGACAAGGAGGGATATTGAGAAGCACCCTATGTCACCTACAGCCGCAGCCGCGCGCAAGCGCCGCGTCAGGCACGGTTCTGACGGGTTAAGACACAGAAAACGCGAAGCAGCCGCCACGCAACTGACACGCAGCAGAAACGCCACGCTCACGCCACGCAGCGTCACCGCCCTTAATCATCATCAGTCACTTGTTATATAGCTTCGAGCGCAACAACACAAAAATGAGCGAAGAAAGCGAAAATACACAGTCATCCTCAAAACCAGTGCCAGAAGAGCTAACAGCGAGATGTGGTTCAGCTTCTTTAGCCTGGAGATGGTTTGGTTTTGACAAAAAAGACGAGCAACAAAAGTCGCCCATCTGTAGAATTTGTCGCATGCAGATCGCCGTATAGCAGACCGCCAAAACCAACCTCTTCCATCATCTCCGTACAACGCACAAAACACAGTTTGAAGAGTATGAAAGGCTTCGTGCTGAACAAAACAGCACTGCTGCTACAAACACAGTACAAAAAAAGAACAGACACAACAGACCTTGGCAGAAACATTCACAAAGAAAACACCATATGACAAAAAAAGCGAAAAGTGGAAAACGATTACAAACTCTGTAACAAGTTTTATTGCAAGGTCTATGTTGTCAATTCAATCAGTCGAGGATGGGTTTCAAGAAATGTTACAGACTTTAGATCCCAGATATAACCTGCCTTCAAGGAGATATTTCAGTGAAACAGCTCTACCAAAACTGTTCAAGTCTTGTCAACAAACGCTGTCCCATAAATTGCAGAAGGTCACCTATTATGCCATGACCTCCGATCTGTGGTCCAGCAGAACCTCGGAGCCGTACTGCAGAGCAGTGTCTGTTTCATTTATTTTGTTCCTTTTGTCTTTTTTTTTATCCTCATCTTATATTAAAATAATGTGCAAAAATGTAATATTGTGTTGTGTTCTAATGTTTACATTTTGCAAAACAACTTTTTTTAAAGAGGTAGTCACATTGTTGTTAGTCTATTACTAATGGACTGTTTGCAAAGCACAAAGTTAATTTATTATGTACATATATTGTACTGAAAAAGCACTGTTCTTGTATTAAAATAAATATTTAGGACAGTATCTTGGTTCATGTTTAAATCAATAATGCCTCATATCTTTATGTACTAGTAATTCCATACAATAATAGGTAAAATGCAGCAAGTCAAAAGACCAAATGGACCTTCTTTGCCAATTTGCACACACTTCTTTAAAGGATTGCAAAATTATCGTCTGAATATCTATATCGAGATATTGAAAAAAAAATATTGAGATATACAATTTTGTCAATATCACCCACCCCTAACCTGCGCAAAAATCTTTTTATAAATTCCAGTCAGGGGAAGATTGTGTTTGCATCTCCACCTCGACTCCTCCCCGAAATCACCATTTAAAGAAGTTCGCAGATATATTTTAAATGATCTCATTCTTTTACACTGGCAAAATAGTATTTACATTTTTTTAAACAATTCAAATCAAATTAAATAATGCAGTTTTGCTGATAAGAAAAACATATTTTAGCTATTTTAGTGGAAACATATAAGCCCATATTTATTGCAATATATTGTCTGATTCGGTCACTGACAAAGTATTTTAAAAAAGGAAACATGCAGATTTTACTGTTTTCTCCTAGTTATGTCCTGCAAATATAGTGGAATTTTTCATGATGTAGAGATGACTTTACATGACATTAACAACTCCGTGCAGCTGTGGTTGTACAGTAATGCAGCAGTGTCCGCCATATTGCAGTAAGTGCGCATCATTGATCATTGTTCTCGCTAAAATATTTCTCATAACGTGATCTGTAGTTTAGTTTAAAGATTAATTATTGTGCACCTATAGCACTCCTCGCTGTTATAAAAAAGTAACATGTCACAGAAAAATTGTTTATTGTTAATGAAATTATAGAATTATGTTGTTTGTAAAATGTAATTTCAGTGTTAATTTCCTTTAATGCAAGTGGAGTATTTAATGTAAATGTGTATATCAACATGAGTTTATAATTACTTTACGGTGCGTCCTTATTTTCACAAAGTTTATTTTTGATAAATCACGATATGTGTGTGGAAAATTGCGCATATATTATGCCCAATTTGTGCTTACGCAACGTTTATAAATGAGACCCCTGCTCTTTAATGCATTTGTTTAGATGTAAAATGAAAAAGGTAATACATTGTTTTATCTTTGTTCTACTTTTTTTTTCTAATTTATAATAACAAAGAAGTTATAATATTATTATTATATATTATAATAACTATTATTATTAATATAGTTCAAAAAATAACTGGAGGAAAAGATGCAACGTTGCTAGGTGATTTTGCTTTGGAACCTTCAGAAAACTTTAACTCAGTTCAAACTTTTCTCAAAATTTACTTTGCTGACTCTATCAACTCATTTTTCACTAGATTCCAACAAAACAGACATAATTTTGAAGGTCGTTTAATAGATGTTAAAACATATTGTATTATATTGTTTTAAAGTTTGAGCTGTTTTTTTTATTTTTATTTTTTTAGTTAAAGTTTTTTTTTTTTATTAAATATGAATCATATTTATGGTAAGCAATATAAAAAAAAATTAAGAAAATGCGGGGGAAATTAATTTCCCCCCAAAGTTAATTATTTGTTGTTGTTTTTTTGTCCAAAATATACATAATTTAATTGACTGAATCCTTCCTGAAGACAGTTTCTTCACATGGTGTATTGATGAGTCCTAGGCCTGGATTGTGTTTTGATGGAATTTGTCCATCTTTGCTGATTTAACACACATCAGGCTAAAAACATGCCCACTTTTGTTTTTATTTAAAAGTGTGAGTTTTGGACCATCCCTGGGATTTGCCACTGTAATGCCCATAAGCACAGTGTCTACTGGAAGGCCCTCCGTAATAAGAGTCTGATGGGATTTCTGCATGAGCTGAACTTCACCTTTGACCCACTTGATATGGATTCAGACCTACGACATGCATGTATGTTCTCTGACTTGACTAATCTGCAGATTTATTGTCTTAGGTCCTTTGCTGATGTTTGAATCGTTTGTGTGTTTATGTGGTAGAAACGTCACTGCAGAAATTTGCTGGAAGTTTAGCAAAGAAGTATGCAACTTTTTTGTTGGGCTTTGAGAATCCCAGCAAATCAACAAGCTGTCCGTGCACCTGTCACCGCAACATTAACAGAACTACACAGTGTAAACCCATTGGACGTAAAGGATGTTATAAACGTCACTTAAAGCTTCAGGAGTATGAGTGAGTGATTCTTTTATATTATTTTCAAATGAAGTAAATTTTATTTTGCTAGTTGAATCATCATAAAATTATTTAATAAACCAAATTTTGAAGAAAAAAATGTTAGCTTAATTTAGAAATCGTTTCATTTAAATTATTTAGGTGGAATTAAGAAAACTGGTTTAAGGATTTTATTTTCGGTAAGAAATAAATGTTTTAAATGTAGTGTTATAGTAGCAAGATTGTAGGTATGATAAATAATAGTGATTTTTGGCAAACACCAATAATTATAATCAAATTCAGTAATCAATGCAAAATCCTTGCTATGTTAAAATTGCTCTTTTTGATTCTTGCAGTTACACTGTTGTGAGTCAACATATCAAAATGTTTTTGAATGAAGCGATGAAAGAGAATCCAAAGGCTTGTGTTGTGATGCTATTAGGGGCTATTAAGCTTTTTGTCACCCACACGACTCCTGGGTAATCTATTTTACACTCTTGCACATTTGGATCCCTGTTTTTGCAATGTAATGTATAATTACAGCTCTTAGTGTGTTATATCTCCTTTTGCAGAAATATACATGCTACTGACACTGTATCTGAAACTGTGTCAATGCTCCTGTGGAGGTAATGGTACAAACAAAAGTAATTTTTTATGTATTTACTAGGCATGGGCCGATTACCGGTTTCAAGGTATACTGCGATTTGAAAATGTCACGGTTTCAAAACCACTTTTATTTTCCATTTATACAGTTCCTGCAGTATGCGCTGTGTTCCATGTTTCTTCAATGACTGAAAGAGTAGGAATCCCTCAGATTGAGTGCAGTGTAGAGAGTAACACTGACCCCTCCTCCTCCTCCTTAAGGCCCGATACACTTCATATTCAGCGTTCCTTTCCATCTCGCACACAGCCGCTTCCGCTAAGCTTTCAAAAGTATACTCAACCGCAGATGAGCGCAGACGGATGAGCTCACATGTGCAGTACCACGGGGTATGCGGCTGTCCGTGAGCCCTCTTGATGATGAAAAGACTGTAATTATGTGATCGGCAACCGGCCATTTTTTTGCCTTATTGCAACTCTCTGTTCTGGCCTTTTGCACAATGTCATTTATGTGATAATATAAAGTCTAACAACGCCCGTTAAAGGGACTGTAAGTAGGAATTACTCCCATCTAGTGGTGAAATTGTATTTTGCATTCAAACTAATTTTGCTCTCCAGCGCCTCACTTTTTCAAATGCGCGTTGCATCTACGGTAGGCGATATGTACCAAAAAGCTTTGACAGGATGTCTTCTAATAGCACTTCGTTTTGGCGATGATGTTTTCTTCTCCTGTGGCGCGGCATATGTATGGTCCATAATAAGAATGCAATCCAGACTTTTAAACTTGCCGGTGCAGTTTCAAGCGCCTCTCATTGCTCTGCACCTGCGTTTCTGGCTCTGGCCGAAAACGCGTTGTGGAAACGCGTTGGCTTAGTACTTTTTGTCCCTCTCTGCTATTATAGTTTTGCAAGATGGCGGAAGTACATGGAAGCCTCCGTCGACCTACCCGTCCCATGTATATAAAGATAATAAATTCTTCATTTACGAGGATTAATTTAAACATTGGCATAGGTATTTGTACACCATTGAGGGCATATTTATGAATAAAAATATTGATTTTAGATAATAAAATAACTAAAAAGTTACTTATTGTCCCTTTAACACAGGCCAGAGATGCTGAAGATGGATGCACAGAAAAAAATACTGTAGCAGGCAGATCACTCACTGTTTATGATGCAAGAACTATTGGAAGAAAATGCTCAATATTGATTTGGGGGTTTATATGAATGTATTTCTGAGGGAAGTCTTCTGAAAAGTTTACTAGGTATAATTTCACAAAGCTTGTCAGAACATTCTGTTTTTGCTTTAAATTGGGTTATTATTCAATCAAATTATGTGTATGTTTATTATTATATAACTAAACGATATGAAATGATATGAATATGAATTATATAACTAAATGATATGAATATGAATTATATAACTAAATTATATGAAATGATATGAATATGAATTATATAACTAAAATTAAATAACCAAGTACAGATTTAGGTTAAATAAAGATGTCAGTATTAAATTTTTCTATTTTTTAGGATTCTAATGTTCTGTATGTTGCTCAAAAACTACATATATTGGTTTAAATATATTTTTTTACTGAGTCATTTGAAAACATTTCATGGCTGTAACACAATACCGTGAAACCCTGATATTTTTGCTTAAGGTTATCATACCGTAAAAATCTCATACCGGCCCATGCCTAGTGTTTATTTTACTTTGAGTTTGCTTTTTCTGTGTCTTAAAACTATGTTTGTCTTCCAGATTTATGATCAAGGTGTGGACGCTTTTAGTTGTCTTTGATTTTTCCAGCTCTTTTATAAAGCACTTGGAGTCCTTCTACCAGAAGCTTCCTCTGCCTTCAAACTGCACATTGCCAAAAAGGTAACACCACCTACCTGCTGTTTTTTTTTTTGTTTTTTTTTATTAGCTTGCTAATATAGTAATTGTTTAGTTGTGGTCTGTGATTGATTTAATTATCTTTTCGTTGGCTGCAGTCTGAGTGTGCTACCTTGGGATGATTCCTTGCTCTCTGCTGTGATGAAAGGTCAAAACATCACTGGAGAGAGTCAGGGCAAAGGTCGGAGGCATAAAGTCTTGTGTGAACCTGTGGTCGTGATTCACGCGAGAGTCTGTAAACTTCAACAGCAAAACAAGTAATGCCCCTTCCTTAGTGTACTTTTTATGCTTTGTTTACTAGTTATTAAAACACTTTTCATGTACTTGAATGATATTTGCAATAAATCATATAGGCCTGCAAAGTATTTTCACACAAAGCTCAGCAGCTGTTGAATTCAAATATCGGTCATTCAGGTTCTATGCATATTTAAAGGAAAAGTTTTTTTTTAAATAATGTAGCAATAGCTAATAATAGTTTACCAATGTGTTTAATACATTAAATACAACCCTATTTAAATCCATGCCAGGGTTTTTTCCCTTGTAAAAAGAACAGAGCTTTGACCTTGCTGTAGCCCTTGCCAACTATAATAAAATTATAATCTACCTTTTTAACATGCTTGTTAGGTACCGTGAGCTGGCTCGCTATCTCAAAGTTGTCAAAAGCATCAATAATCCCACGTGAGTTCCAGCTGCGTATTATGAACATACATTGTGTTATATATGCAGATAATTGTTATTACTATTTATGGTACTGTCTGTCTGGGATTTAGGATGCAGAGAATGAAAGACTTGGTTCCCCTCTGCCTGTGTAAGGTAAATAGAAATGAAGCCTTTTCCTTCAGTGCTTTTTACATTAATACACATCATATTCACAATTCTACACTCGTTTTGAGAAATAAAAAAATTATTTTACCCAAAAATGAAAATTTGGTTAATTTACTCGGCCTCACTCATCCTCTGCAGTTAATGGTTGCAGTCAGAATGAGTCAAAAACTAATAAAAGCATCACAATAATCCACAAGTTATCCATATGACCCCAGCCATCAATTAACCTCATATTAAGCTTTAATAAATTCAAGATGGTTTTAACTTTTGAACTGCTGCTTCCAGCTGTAAAGCTATTTCATCTGAATTAGGAGAGAAATATGCACAGATCAAGATTTTAACAATTTTAAAGCTTTGTTTAGAGTTGTTGTAAACTCAGAAGCATAGACCAGGAGACTGTTGGGTATCTTCAGCAGGACTCCTTATTGAGAATGCGCTGCAGTCATCAAAAGTCTGACTAAAGCAGTAATATTTCATCGTTTATATCCATTAAAGGGGGAGGGATACATTCAGTAGAGGTGGAGACAATCTCACCCATAGCATGCAAATGAAGTACAGGAATCAGCCCGACACTGGCATTTTCCCAGCCTTGATCTCATCAGCATAGTGTCATTCAAATGCATAGGTGCTAATCCAATCAGTCTGACAGTATTGCCATATTTCCACATTATCACAGAGAAAAAGGTACAGATGTGCCTTGAGCTTAAAAAGCCAAATGGTCAGGAAGAGCATAAAGACAAAAGGTAATCTAAGACACTTGGGCTTCCTGATTTGATCTTCTTAGAAATATCATTCTTTTTACCTCAAAATGTAACTATACATAACTTTTTCAGTTTATATTCTATTACATTGGAACCTAGATTTAACATTCTACTAATTTGTAATCCCACACAGTTCAAAATGTGTCTGTTGAGTTTGATGTGTGCGGACAAGATCACTGGATGAACTAGAGGAAGAGTTATGAACTCCTATTTTTGACCAGAAGCGATGGTTTAAAGTTAAGACTTCTCAATCGATTTGTTTCTTAGAAACATGCAGCTTTTTGCTTCATAAGATGTTAACTGATGGACTGAAGTCGTGTGAATGGTGAAAGTTTTTGTCACTATCTTTTGATAACACCCATTCACTGCAGAAAAGTGATGTAGTGCTGGATTTCTCATTAAACACTAACTCTTTTATATCCTCGATCTCCTGAATGTAATTACGTTTTCAGCAAATTTTTATTTTTGAGTAAGATATAAAATTCAAAGGTACAGCACGCACATCCAAAACAATAAAACTGGGTGCTGGGCAGACAAGTAGTTGCTAAGGAGCATTTTCTGGTGTGCGGACTCATTGTTCACCTGAGTAAGATATAAAGTCATGACTCACTGGGGTTTTCAAACTTGTAAGGAATTCACGGCCAGTAGCCAAGGACCCATTTCCTAAATTATAAACCTGTATGTTTATGTGTTTAGGATGGTGACTACACTGGTGCAGTGTCCCATATTTTTTCTCCGATGCCCGTTGCCATGTGCCTCGCCTCCCGTCTCACACCTCCACAGTTCAGAGCTTATCTCAGAATTCTCACATCAGGCCATGCCCCTGATGTAGCACAAGAACTTGATACAGCAAATGGCCATATGATCCCACCTGATCCTTTACTGAGCACTAAGTGGAGACCCATCAAAGGTAGAGAATTGACAATATTCTTGTCAGAAACATACGCAGAAATAATGACTGTAGGTTCAGATCATATGAACTATCACCATTGTGTTGCAAAGGCACCTACAGGATTAGTTTGTTTCAAACTAAATCATAGCACTTTCATTGAGTAAAATGTTAGAAAATGTAAGAAAAACAGACAAATCTTAATAGTTTGTACATTAAAATAGTCAGGTGTATTCAACTTGTTTGTTGAAGAAATGGGACTAACTTTGTGACAAAAGAACATACTTTTCTAAATAGTTTTTCTCAGACGTTTTTTCAGTCCTTTTTAATCCTATTCAATGAGGAAAATTAATTTATTTTGACAGCTGCTGATCACATAACTTTCAGATGAACGTGACTTTTATGAGCAGTTGCATTCAGATGGAATGTTTTAAATGTGATGTGTTTCTGTGCCTTCATTAAAGGTTCAAATTCGTTCAAGATGATGGAGGTACTGAAGTTTGCACTGAGGGTTCTGGACTGTAACAGCATTGTTTTTGCTGATGTAGGTAATACAATATAAAATGTCACTTTATGTAACTTATTATTTCATGTGTAAATGCTCAGTTTCCTTTTTTTTTTGATACACTCAAGTGAATTTAATACTTTTACCATACCATTTTATTTATATTTATCGCTAGCTACCAAAATACACTTGGCATTTATTATCAAAAAACATTTTCTCTGTGTCAAATAGTGTATTTAGTTTTTTGTCCTTGCATACTGAATGTGCAGGAAACAGCTCAGGTCATTGTGATCATCAGTTAGATGCCACCTGTTATAAAAACATAATTTTTTCTCCCTTATTAACTCTTCATGTGTGCTGGCTTTGTAGGCTTCTAGGCAGCTAGAGTGTGCAGTAAGTGCTCTTTTAAGGTCTGGCATCTTTTATAATGGATGTCTTTATATGTTTGTAGTCAGAAACGTGGTTTTATCTGCTCAGCGTTGTCAGTTCCAGTATTACTACTCCAGATGGTATTCCTGTTGGTGCTTTCTATGCTGAGCCTGACGGCACCTATCAAACGGTGAGAAGAGTATATTTATTTATTGTCTGTCTGGATGGGGAGAGGGTTGTAAAACATAAGATGTTTTAAGATGGAGACTGATAGATGTTTGTTTCTGCTCAGGAGACCAGAGACGCTGCAAGTGCAATTCTTAAGGAGCTGACGACGACTTCCTGTATACAGATCCCCAAAACCTTTGAGAGTGTGAGTTTTAATCAATTAACTATTTCAATATTTTTTTTGGTCTAAACCTTAGATTATTGAAGACTGGTATTTGTGGTAAATGGCAATATTTATCTATCAGGGTGTATGATACCATGACATTATTCCAGTATGTGTGTGGTGTTTATATATATATATGTATATATATATATATATATATATATATATATATATATATATTAGTGGTGGGCCGTTATCGGCGTTAACGTGCTGCGTTAACAGGAGACTCTTATCGCGCGATAAAAAAATATATAAGGCATTAATCTTATGCGCATCACGGACAGCGACACTGAACCGAGCTCTCTTCTGCGAAGTTCTCCTCGAAGTCCCTCCTGCACCTGAACGAACAAATACAAATCGCAGTTTGAACAAACAAAAAGATGTGAAAGAGCCCAATTCAGTACTCGCGGTGTTCTGGTGTTCAGGGCTCACGTAGAGAAAGGCGTCTCAAAATACTTGAACGTCCAATTTGCTTATTTTTGCTCTTGTGCCGACAAATATATACAAAATATGTAAAAATATCCACCTTGGAAATTATGCTCGAAAAAACTGTCAGTTATTTCTTAAGTGAAAGTAAACAGTTAAAGAAAAACATGGGATGTGTATTATATTGGATGAGTTCATCGTCTTAAAGTGACCACGCCTAATTTAGCTACTGGCTGCTGTAATGTTAATCCAAGAAAATGAAAATCACTCACTGCTCTTGACTGAATTACTTTGTAGTTTTAACAGTCAAACCAAAAATTATTCAGACACCAGATATAATTTTTTTATATACAGTCGTGGCCAAAAGTTTTGAGAATTACATAAATATTGGAAATTGGAAAAGTTGCTGCTTAAGTTTTTATAATAGCAATTTGCATATACTCCAGAATGTTATGAAGAGTGATCAGATGAATTGCATAGTCCTTCTTTGCCATGAAAATTAACTTAATCCCAAAAAAACCTTTCCACTGCATTTCATTGCTGTCATTAAAGGACCTTCTGAGATCATTTCAGTAATCGTCTTGTTAACTCAGGTGAGAATGCTGATGAGCACAAGGCTGGAGATCATTATGTCAGGCTGATTGGGTTAGAATGGCAGACTTGACATGTTAAAAGGAGGGTGATGCTTGAAATCATTGTTCTTCCATTGTTAACCATGGTGACCTGCAAAGAAACGCGTGCAGCCATCATTGCGTTGCATAAAAATCGCTTCACAGGCAAGGATATTGTGGCCACTAAGATTGCACCTAAATCAACAATTTATATTTAAATTTTTTATTTTGTATGTTAGTTTATTTTTATTTATTTGTGCTATTTACACAATGTTTAATTTTTTTTTCAAGTTTGTAGGTGTCAAGGTACAGAAACCAAATAATTTAATGTAAAATAGCACTGGATAGTCTTCAATGTAAAAATGAAATATACAATCAAACCTACATTTATTCAGACACCTTTAACATTTCTCACATTATTACAGTTTTGCTATATACAATCGTGACCAAAAGTTTTGAGAATTACATAAATATAAGTTTTCAAAAAGTTTGCTGCTAAACTGCTTTTAGATCTTTGTTTCAGTTGTTTCTGTGATGTACTGAAATATAATTACAAGCACTTCATACGTTTCAAAGGATTTTATCGACAATTACATGACATTTATGCACAGAGTCAGTATTTGCAGTGTTGGCCCTTATTTTTCAGGACCTCTGCAATTCGACTGGGCATGCTCTCAAACAACTTCTGGGCCAAATCCTGACTGATAGCAACCCATTCTTTCATAATCACTTCTTGGAGTTTGTCAGAATTAGTGGGTTTTTGTTTGTCCACCCTTCTCTTGAGGATTGACCACAAGTTCTCAATGGGATTAAGATCTGGGGAGTTTCCAGGCCATGGACCCAAAATTTCAACATTCTGGTCCCCGAGCCACTTAGTTATCACTTTTGCCTTATGGGACGGTGCTCCATCGTGCTGGAAAATGCATTGTTCTTCACCAAACTGTTGTTGGATTGTTGGAAGAAGTTGCTGTTGGAGGGTGTTTTGGTACCATTCTTTATTCATGGCTGTGTTTTTGGGCAGAATTGTGAGTGAGCCCACTCCCTTGGATGAGAAGCAACCCCACACATGAATGGTGTCAGGATGCTTTACTGTTGGAATGACACAGGACTGATGGTAGCACTCACCTTTTCTTCTCCAGACAAGCCTTTTTCCAGATGCCCCAAACAATCGGAAAGGGGCTTCATCGGAGAATATGACTTTGCCCCAGTCCTCAGCAGTCCATTCACTATACTTTCTGCAGAAGATCAATCTGTCCCTGATGTTTTTTTTTGGAGAGAAGTGGCTTCTTTGCTGCCCTTCTTGACACCAGGCCATCTTTCAAAAGTCTTGGCCTCACTGTGCGTGCAGATGCGCTCACACCTGCCTGCTGCCATTCCTGAGCAAGCTCTGCACCGGTGGCACTACGCAATGATGGCTGCACGCGTTTCTTTGCAGGTCACCATGGTTAACAATGGAAGAACAATGATTTCAAGCATCACCCTCCTTTTAACATGTCAAGTCTGCCATTCTAACCCAATCAGCCTGACATAATGATCTCCAGCCTTGTGCTCGTCAACATTCTCACCTGAGTTAACAAGACGATTACTGAAATGATCTCAGCAGGTCCTTTAAAGACAGCAATGAAATGCAGTGGAAAGGTTTTTTTGGGATTAAGTTAATTTTCATGGCAAAGAAGGGCTATGCAATTCATCTGATCACTCTTCATAACATTCTGGAGTATAACCGTGTTCTTAGTGATGGGAAATGTTCTTCATTTTAATAAATTGAACAATAGTTACATTGTTCATGTAAAAATACAAAATAGAATTCTTTGTTGAATTTTTTTTCTTGATGGTGTAAGTAATGTTCATATCACCTAAAAAAAAAATCAACGTTAAGAGACTTCGCAACATCATTGCACGCCATAGATGTGTATGTGTGCATATATATATATATATATATATATATATATAGTGATAGCAAATTAAATGCACAATTTTTTTTTATATGCCTGACATAGTTTACATAATACTTGTTTAGATATTATTTATAGTTTTTGATTATTGGTGCAGCATGTAATGATGTTTTACTTTCTTTCCATTAGGGTTATCCTGACCAGGGTAGACTGCTGTTGGCCACTCAGGCTTTGGTGCTGCGCATTTTCCACTCACAGCTTAGGCCCATCCTCAATGTCATCATGTCTTTCAGGGTGCTTATTTTCTCTAGTTTTTAGTCAACACGGGCAAGTTCAGACCTTCCATGTACAGCTAAAAACAAAAATAAGAAATTTAGAAGTGTTAGTATTGTATCATCCTATGTTAAATCCTATGTATCATCCTATCTTTGGATAAAAGCGTCAGCTAAGTGAATAAATGTTAAATTCAGTAGTCCTGATTTTGTGCAGTGTCTTTTGCTTTCAGTTCAACCTCTGGGCGCTCCGTTGGTTCTTCTACAGTCTACTGGTGAGGCCAGAAGTGCTGCACTACCTCCTTTGCTGTCTTCTGGAGGAACTGTCTGATGAGCGATACCAACTCTTACAGAGGTAAGAATGTGTATTCTGCTCCCACACATTCACCAAAACAAAATCCTTCATGTTAAGCATGTATGTGCTTTATATCCACTTCAGAAAATGGACTGAAGCCGAACATTCCCTGGTTGCATACTTTCTCTTCATGTACTTCTGGGAAAACAGTGTGGTCCTAGACCTGAACACCTATCCCACCAATAGCCTGCTTGCCACTTGGAATGAGTAAGAAGGAGCAGTACATCACTATAGTATAGTCATATGTCATGTCATTTATGCTCTTTATTACATAATCATCTAGATATCCATTACATATTTCAGCACAGAGTGTGATGGATGCATGAATATTAAGAGGCAATTTCTAATGTGTTCGATTGCACTGGATGTTTTGGATATTACTGGTTTATTTTGTCCAATGGGATATAAAAAGGATGATTGGGGATTAAACAGGAATGCCACTATAAAGCTATTAAGCAATTTGATAATTTGTTAAAATAAAGTGCATATTATGAAAATGAACATCAACAATTTGCAAATGCACTCTTTGATTTCAGATCACAAAACCTTTGGCAATTAAGCTTGAAACTGTATCTTGAATGCAATGTAAGATATTCTCCATTAATTCATGTCTTGGTTAAATATAAACTTTTAAATATATATTTGATTAAATCATAATATCTTGTTTTTAATGTGAGCTACCTTTCTCTCTCTTGCAGGAGGCCAAACTTACTCCAGAAAAACGTAAAATCCTGCATCTAATCCAGCAGCAAGACAAAATGGGTCTGACCAGCATTTGACCGTTTTAAAAACAAATAGTTTTAATGTACATACAGAGTGGATTTAATGTTTTCAAAGATTATAAGTGTCAGATATTTTTTTTTTTCATATTATCCAGAACTTTGTTTTTCTTGTCTGATAATTTACCGGTATTTTGCAACATTATTCACGATTACAGGACTGTGATCAATATCTGGAGAATGTTAAATAGTTATATTCAGCAACAGAACAATACACAATTCTTTGAGCATCAGCCATAATGTAAATAAATGATCGTTTTAAATCAAACACTGATATGAAGCTGTTCAATTTTGCTTTGTTGTAGATTACTTAGTTGTAAACTGATATTTCTCTGGAATCTTTGCACAAGAGATTAGACCACAATATTACCACATCAATATTCAAAATCCTTGTCAACAAAATCTCAAAGCACGCAGAAAGTGTAAATATGCTGTTATTGCTGGGCAAAAGCAAATTTTCATTTGAAGGCAATAAAATCTAAGCTTAACAATGGTGCAGTACACAAATTGTTGGCAATTGTTACAAAAAGTTTGTGTAAATGACTTTTTCAGAGTTTGAAAACAGAGTTTGTGGTGTAGCTGAATCTGAGTCTCCATGAAGAGCATTTTGTTGAGTTCAGATAAATAGTTGAGGATTTTCTAATCTCTGAAATTTGAAATGAAAACATTGTGCCCATGTAGTTTCCCCAGGCCTTCTAGGTGTATTTCAACCATGTGAAAATGTTAAAAGGAATGCTCTGGTGACAAGCTTGCTTTGCATACTTTGAACAAACATGAAGTATGTGTTTCCACGTTTAATGTGGCTCCTTAGTTCCACCAGCAGGTGCCACCAAATAACCACCTTGCAACATTCTGGGAGCGTTATTTTATGATTGCAAAAACTAAAACCTAAAAATAAAGTTCCTAGAATGTTATTTCTTGGTTCTCAAAAAATAAATATCCAAACAGGAACCAAAAACTAACATTAGAGGAAGATTCTGTGTTTTCTGGGACATAACCCTATCCGCAGTGTAGGATCTGTATGAAGTTTGAGCCTACCAATATTTTTGTTTCTGCTATTTTTTTTTTTTTAAACCAAACTTGTTTGCAAGTTATCATTTTACATGTTAAATTTAAGTTCAATTATGTATTTCCAAAGCCATTTATCCTAGTATTGACAAAAGGCTAGAATGTGGATAGGTAGAACAACGACAACCTTTTTAGAAAACATTTTTCCACAAACACACTCAGTAGGTTTGCTACTTTATAAGCAAGAATAACAGACCAGAAGAAAATTAAATTTAAAAAAAGTATATAAAAATCAACAAAAGCATTGCATTACTGCTTTATTGTCTTAATATGGATTATTTTCTTCTTCAGAGTCAACACAGCTTTGCATAGTCTGCGATTACTGCCATTGTTCCTAAAAGCAAAATAATAAAACATATACTCACGGTCAACGCAGAGCTCAGAACAGGTTATCAACCAAAGAAAATCCATCTTAAGTCACAGTCAAATGGTCTGAACCATGAAAGCTGTCTCTCACTTCTTTAAAATCTACATCCAAGCAGAGCGTCTGTCTAGGTATGTGCTGCATAGTCAAATGGAGCCAATGTCACTTCAAAATCCCCTTTAAAGGAGTAGGTAAGTGGAAATACACATAAGTATTCACACATAAATAGACACCTTATAAAATGATATGTAATTTTACATTCATTGTTTAAAGGTGCATTAATGCCAGTTGCCATAGAGAGTTTTGATAAAAGTACTATTCTGTGCGTAGAAGGAATAGGAGTGAATCAGATCAGTAGAATCTCAGGTTCAGTTACAGCACAGTACAGCATATAGCCCATCTCATCAATGTCGTCCTCAGTCAAACCCTGAAACAGATTCACATTAGGTTTGAAGTAACTAGGCAAGATTCCAGTTTCCAAATATCCGATTAGCTCAGTGATCGCCTGAAGGAACCTGTCAGCAAACGCTGATTCCGTCCAATCTTCTTCATTTTCACTCATGTGTAGGATGACATTGCTAAGATGGCTGGCGTTGAGCTTGCGCAGTGAAGGACAGTTGCAGCACACCGCCTTTAGTGTTTTCAGGCACTTCCTTCTGACCCCCGAGTCTGCTTTGTCAAGCTCTGCTAGTCTGGCTGTTTCGCTAGTGTATAGGCTCTGGTACCAGATGTAGTCGAATGACCCAGTGATCTCTCGTTGTGCCATAAGCGTCATCTCACCAAGGCGCACTGTTGGCAACACTGTTATAAAGAAGCGTTCTCCACTCTCATAACTGCTTTGAGTTAACCCTTGAATTTCCAGTTTGAGCTCAGGAGACCCAAGTACCGGTCGCACCTCGCACTCCAGGGTTCCGGTCAGCAATGGCCAGTTCATTGATTCCATCACTGTCTTGCCTAGTTGCTCAGAAACAAGCCGTGATGACAAGTATCCAGCCAGCAAATGTCGATCCCAGTAGCTCCGCCCCCTTGGGAAGTACTCAAGGTTTTCACGGCGCACCATGCAGTACTGAGGGTGACCCAAAAATGTGTCCTCTCCGGCAATGGGTGTCCACAGACTGGACTCCAACTGTATGAAACACATTTGAAACAAATTTAAATACAATTTCAGGGCCAAGCACATGGCCATTGTAAGGTCAATACTTAAGATCAAAGATCCAACTACTAATATTGCAAGGCTTGTCTGAATATGATCTAAACTAAATATTGTTACAAAAAAAATGATATATTGTTTATTATATTATATTATATTATGAAGGGATGTCCAGTTGTGAGTAGGAAGGCCAACCCTAGCTCCGCCCCTGCATTAAATATTTTTAATGCATTAAACTGAAAAAAAAAAAAATGCACGCATCAATGCTTTAATTTTGACAGCACTACTTATATGATATTATAAAAATGTATTATATATATATTGTATAATAAAAATTACATTTGGTGTTTTGGAAATTTATGGGGGACTTAGTTTTTATTTTTATATACTATAATATTCTAAATAACATCCTGGCGTGAAAATGTACATGGAGATTTGAACAGATAATGGCCCTAGAAGATTTGAGATAATAATATACAGAAAAACAATAAATATATTTATGAACAATCACCATAATATAATATAAATGTGTGATAAAACTGCAGGCTATGAATCTCTATGGGTCATTGAGATGTATGGGATAGCAACTATTGTTAACAGGAATTTTCTTTTTTTACACCTGCAAGTAAACAAGTGGTCTACATAGAATCTTGATACCTGTAGGGGCACGATCAAGCAAGCATGGTCGGCTTTAACCACTTGCAGGTTGTCAATCAATGATCCCGCCAGCGTCATGTCTCCCAGTGGCATGCCTGGGTGTTTGGAGTGCAGGAAGGCCTTGATCTCTGTGGCTATATCTAACGCTCTCTGCTGTGCGACAGACACCTCCTCTGCTGACAGACAAACACGTGTTCTGTAGTACTGCTGCAGAAGGTCCACAAACGTCATCACACACAGATCCATGTGTTTCCGTCGCTGAGGTGGGTCAGCGTCACAGCGCTGGGGCTCAGGTGAGGGCAGGGGAATGGGTTGGGACAGCTCCGCTAATCACAAAAAAGGGTTTCTACTTAAAAACAGCATTCACAGCCCATTTTAGTTCCATAACATGACATATTTTTTAGTGACACAGATGTTCAGTAACAACATTAATGCCTAAATAAATACCATTAAGACGTTTACAAGTTTGAAAAGTAGAATTAATACATTTAGTATTCATATTTTTTGGCACTAGCATGCATAGATGAATTGTGCAGAATAAGACCCTAAATATGGTCATTGTATTGATTGCTTGTTGTCTTTTAGCAACAAGTCTTCTAAATGAAGGTTAAGCATGTTCCCAAGTACGTACCTTTCTTGGTTGCGGCAGCAATCCGTTTCATAACCACTCCTTCTATACTCTTGTGCAGCAGTTTGGGGGAGGCACTAACCAAACTTAACTCCTCCCAGCTGTCCGTCATCTTGTCAGGCTTCTCATCAGGAGGCCTACCAGCACGTTCTATCAGCTACGACATCACAGGAAGAGGAGGAGGAGACATTTTTTTTAAAATAAATAATCAAAATAAGCTTAGAATATTAGAATATAATATTTTTTTATTTTTAATGGAAACTTACAAACCAGTAAATGCAGACCTACTGTGAGCTACAAGCTTTTTTAATTAATTGTATATGCAGTCTATAAACAATATATCATCTGACAAACCAGAACTGGGTAGTAAGCAAAAATAATGAATAATCACCCGTTTCACAGCTAATGTGGCAATGCCCAGCACCACAGCTCCGCCGACCCCCAGCACCAGCCGGGCATTGGACAACAGGAAGTCAATGACAGCAGCAATCCCATCTTCTCCTCGCCTTTTACCAGAATAATACATCACTTCCTCTGTGAGACTGTCTGAAAATGTCAGTAGAGACTTAGTACATGACCATTTGATGTCACTTGCTCTTCCACACATAAGGGTACCTCCATGGTTTATAGAAATCTATCATGATACATTCTGGGCCTCTCTAAGGACAAAAAAAAATATCTATCTATCTATTATCCAAATGGGCATTATGGGCAGGGGCCCATGCACGCTTGGGGCTCAAGCAGGGGGAAGACATTTTTTCAAAGTGTCTATTTACACTAAGCGTCTACCTTATTGGCAGAGGCTAATTAAACTTGTTCTGCATACCAATGTCTGGTTGATATAAACAGCAGAGGTGCTTCCAACAAATAGCACCGTATAATTGTGTGGGGCGGGGGGCTTTACAAGACATTGTGCCCAGGCCCCAGGGGCCTCTGAATTCTTAATTCGGGCCTGGATATATTCATGGTACTAAGAATACCACTGACCTTTGTGTACCATAAATAGTAATCATTAAGTACTATACATTAAAGTGTTATTATTAATTTAACCATCCGATACCATTAACGTACCAAGGTACCTACCATGACAGTACTCAGTACTAGAAGGTTAAGACACGCAGTGCTCATGTGTGCTACATGACAGAGCAGGCGACTGAAGCCTCACCTGACACACTCTCTTTCTTTTTCTGTGGATCAGAAAAAGCCTTGAATCTTCAAGAACTCGGAGTAAGAAGGGCGGTTTAACCAGGTCTAAATTTAGACCCATGTGGCAGAGTAACTCTTCACTTATTCATAAGATCATTTTGTGATCCTGACTTAAGAGTTCAGTCTCCATCTGTGATCTACAGATTACACTAGTAAAACATGGGTGAATATCTCATAGATACCTTTTAAGCTTAATATTTCTATTCCAAAAAGATTAACAGGTTCACATGCCTGCCAAGAACTAAATTCCTAAAGGTATTTTACAAAAAATAACAATATTCTTGGCCAGATCGCATATAAATGAAAACAAAACAAATTCTACATTCATTGTTAGAATATTACAGTTAGTAACATTACACATTAAATTAAACGAGGCCTGCATACAGATGGACTTTAAAACCCAGATAATTGTGTTTTCAGATAAGACCGTGTGCAAAACTATTTTTAACTATCAGTGGTTTAAATCTGTCATGTTTACAGACGTGCTATTTCACATATATAACGATGAATTATGTTTTCCCTTGCTAAATATTATATTAAATCACGCATAACCTCCAAACTCGAATACTTGTTTTCAATTGTTCAAATGAATCAAACTACACTGAATCAAACAATATTGTTTCGCTGTTATTAGCGTTTGCTAACATCACCAGCTGCCAAATGCATAAAACTAACACACTTGGTGATATTAAACAATTAACAGTTTATAAGCACGAGTTAAACCGCTAACTTACCTTTAAAAGGTAGTGTCAATTCAGACCCATCGGAGTATCAAATTGTGTAGTTTTGTCCAGCACGAACTTGCCCTATCAACTATAAGGACCACCTCATACGTCACTATCCATCTGATTGACGTACATATGGACCAATGAGATCACAATATCAAAAGACGTCAGAACTTCACGGACAAAAAGGAAAAATCATGTTATTTATTTTAACAGAACGGCCCAACATTATTATTTTTTTTAAACAAATTTAAGTACTTTTTTATGTGAATTAAAAAAAGTTTTTATAATTTTGATACATAAATGGCATCATTTCGTATTATTTTTAGGTTCTTATACTGACATTTTCTTAATCCATTGCTTGTGTAGTTTATGGCAAATTTGGTCACAAATTTGAAAATGTAAATATTTAAAATATTTTAATAAAATTGCCTTTACATTTGTATGGCGAAATGTGGAACAAATTAAATAATTACTTTGTACTTTAGTACTTAATTGTACATTCTGCTGTTAAATGAAATTATTTAAAACACTCCTATCTAGTTTATTTAATAAGTGTTATATTTGTATTGCTGATTTAATTTACTCATATATAAACTCTATTATAGCCTATATCATTTATTAAAATTATAATTTCATTTCTTAGTACTTTGGCTATACATTTAGTGCTGTTTTATCACCCCTCTATAAACTGAAAACAGTAATATGTCTCCCCTAGAACCTTATGTAAAGCAGTTACATTAACACTAGCCATAAGCAACACAGTAATCAACCCAATATAGCAGGGATAGGCAACATGTGGGGCAATAATTGTAAGTTCCTTTTTGATGGGCGCTCGAAGGGGGTCTTGCCCAGGGTGTATAGATGTGTGATAGATGAGGAAGACTCAGAAAATGTGCAGTGCTGGGGGTGCTCGCAGGACCGGTTTGAAAATCACTGTTCTAGTGGACAGTTACGCACTCTTTCTGCTTACAAACAGCACTTGAAGTAAGAACCTGTGGGACATTTATTGGGTGAACAGTGGGCACACTGAGGTAACTAGTTTATCCAACAATTCAAGATGACAGTGCAGGGTTCCTCAAATCTTGTCCTGGAAGGCCAATGCGCTGCAGAGTTTAGCTCCAACCCTGATCAAACTCACCTACCTGTGATTTTCTAATGATCTTGAAGACACTGATTAGCATTCTCAGGTTTGTTTGATTAGGGTTAGAGCTAAACTCTGCAGGAGAGTGGATCTCGTGGGCCAGATTTGAGGTTCCCTGACACAGTGGCACAAAGATCCAGCCACACTAAATACTTAAGTTTTATATTGGAATTGGATAAAACAGTTCATAATGTAAATTATAAACATCAGACTTGGAGCAAAAATGTAGACTTTATGTATGTTAAACTGTGGACAGAAAATGACCGACTTATTCCAGGTGTTCGCAAACCTGTCCTGGAGTACCTCCTGCCTTGCACATTATGTATGTCTCCCTCATCAGCTCATTAGTGGAGACTGCAAGACCTGAAGTATCTGTGTCAGATACAGGGAGACATACAAAATGTGCAGTGCTGGAGAGGTTTGAAAACCACTGACCTATTCCATATAGATTCAACCCTAATTAAACACTAATCAAGTCAGGCTTCCTTGATAACTACATGCTGTGTGTTGGCCCTCCAGGAATTGGAAAAAAAAGTTAGAAATTGCTTTTGAAATTTAAAAGTGAGCTACAAAATACAAGAGATATGAACCTCAGTTTTCATTAGAACAAGAACAATAAAAAATGGACAGAAACTTTCAGGAACATCTCCCTTTAATATTTTATGCATTCTAATCTGCTCCATTTGTTTTCAACCTTTAAACAAAAATAATTTCATCTGTCAGCTTCTTAAATACAAACTGTATATAGAATCTCATGTAGTCAAATGCACATTTACATTGTTCTTCTACATTTTTATTCATTCTCAGAAACACAGTATGAAAATAATAAATAAAAATGTTGTCATTATGACAGTCTTATAGAGGTCTCGAAGGTCAACTGTTATTCTGACAATGAATTCTTTACTTTGGAAATAAAGAGATAAAACAAATAACCATGGTTGTCAATCAGAACTTGTTATAATGGCAACACCACTCTTAAATTGAAAAGAAAGAAAAGAAATAAGTATTGAGAACAGAAAGAACATCATTCAAATAAAGCGATGACTTTCTTTTTTTATCCAGTTTCAAGAAACATGGGGAACTAATATTGTGCTTGTCAATCATATCGAAGATGATTCTAGGTCTGAGATTCAATCTGGTCTCTTTGTAAGTAAAGTCATTGTGCACTGGCAAATCAACCGACAAGCCACTGCAAGCGAATCAAAGACATTTTATTATCATACTTTTAATTTAAGTCAGTCTAATGGCATGAAAAAAAAAATCCTTCTCACCTTTTGTGACTTTTAAGATTCTGCAAAAATTAAAAGTAGCCTGATTGCCTGTTCTAAGCTACTGTGTTTCAAAATGTATTCAACAAATCTGTTTACATGTTTAAAGGAGCAGTTCTCAAAAATCTATCTTTGAAAAAACTGACCAATACACATTTTTATTTGATATTGTTATGGTAAATGAGCTGTATGCATAATGACAACTGATGAATAGAATATGCATGCGAATTGATGAATTAGGATTGAATTCCACTAGTCAGCATAGATTACTTTTTATTCCATACATTTCCTTTAAACACACAGAACAAAATATAGTGGATTTTAAAGTATATTTTTTGATATGTTTGAATAGATAGATAAAGCCTCTTAAGTAAAGCAGCGACTATCTGATGTCCTTGAATCCACTCACTCCGGAAGCTTCTCTTTTACTGAGTCACTCTGTTGGCTTCCCATCCCCTCGAGCAAACGTAAAAGGTGTCTACGTCTCAGTGACGTCTCATCTTGACTCGTCGTGTGGTCGCATGATCATGTGTGTAGCGTGAGCCCAACTCTCTCTCGTCAGCTCTCCTCCATGAGTTCTCTGAACTGCCGTCGCCATGACGTCTCTGTCGGGAGGAGAGGGAACGCCTCTGTAACTCTTTGTCCATCTCTAAAATACGAGGCCTGTGTAAGGGAAAAGAGCAAAATGCTTTTAGCAAATTGTATGTGTGGACTGCAGCTGCTTTGTGAGTCTTAAAGACTCTTTGTTTTAAGTCTGGAAGGTCTTCCAAACATGTATGATGTTACTTTTTTCCATGGTACATAAAAAGAATCTTTAATGCAGCTCTATTTTCAATGACCCCAGCATAAAGGTTTGGAACAACATGAGGATGAATAATGACATTTTTTTACGTAATTTTATGTTCTGCTGATTGATATGACAGCACTCTTGTAGCAGAAATACTCTTCACCACCAATCCAAAAATATTATGAGGCGATATTTAATTCTTTAGCTGTAAAACTATTATCTTTCTACATCTTTAATATAAACTAGGTTTTTCCCATTTTAGGAATAGAAAACAAGCCACACTATTTTGGTAGCCTTCATGTTGGTCCTAGTGAAACAGATTATCAAAAATGTAGGATGTGGACTATGTAGTGCTGGGTGGTAAACCGGTTCATACGAAAACCGGTGTATATTTTTGTTACAATGTTAATTTTGAATATACCGCCATACCGGTGTATTTAATTACTCAGCGTTAGGAAGGTACGTTATGCTGCGCCGCGGCCACGAGACACTGTTTTAGACGGACCCTTTACAATGTTGTACTTCTAAGCAGCGACTGAGAGGCGTGGTGAGGGTAAACAGCAGTGCTCTGGTGTTACGTTATAACGCCGCGGTGCGTCGTCTGCAGCAGTGCAGCGATTGTTAACGTACTGAGTCTATTTTTGCTGTGCTGCAGGCGCTGAATTAAAGTGAAAGTGCATTGTTCGAGGGAAAAATGAACATGGATTGATATGGAAACGCAGTCACATGGGTTTTTGGCTAGTTTTAAAACAAGAAAAAGAGCACTTTTAGATAAACAAGGAAAACAATATATAGGTTCACTTTTATGGAAGCAGAAAAACAAAGTTCATTAAGACCCGTGGGATTGCTTGTGATAAAGATTTAAATGCAAAATACACAAGACTGTTTCTGTCTGTGGTGTTTTAATTTTCAATATTTTAACAAGTAGGCTAATTATTGTTTTTAAATGTTTTGCCGCTTGCTTGAGCAGCTTATTATACAAACCTAGAAGTAATATGCATGAATAATGCGTTGTTTATATTTAAGTTTAAACTAATATCTATAACTATGAAAGATTGTTACTGTTCTGTGATAAAAGACTCACAAATGCTGAAAAAATAAATAAATATATAAATTATATATATATATATATAATAAACAAATGTGTTTGTGGACTAAACCGACGCGGATCAGTAGCGGACTGCAAACACGTCCTGTGTGAAAGCACAATGAGTCCGTGCTGCGGACTGCATATGCACTGCAGGCAGATTATGCATATATAATATCTATTTTATGCAAGTGCTGTCGGGCTAAAATTGTCAGCCAAAGGCGGCAACACGAGCAATTTGCTCCAGCACCTTAGCAGCAAGCACTTCTTGGAATATCAACCAGTAGAAAATGCATTGTAAGCCTGATTATGCATGAAAAAAAAAACGTCATAAACCGGAAAACTGGTATAATTAAAAAAAAAAAAAAAAAAAAAAAAAGGTATATACATTTTTGGTCAAACCGCCCAGCACTAGGACTATGTGAACTAAAAGTTGTTGATATGATGGAGACAGACCTGAATGTGGTATGAAAGTCTTGGCAAGTACCTGTGTGCAGCATTTGGGTCGGCCTTGCGGTGTGAGCGTTTGGCTTTGAGTATGTGTCGTCTCTCAGAAGAGTGGATGGAAGGGCTCAGTGAACTGGAGTTCAAGCGAGGGGCATCCGGCCTCGTTCTACAGCAAAACATGAGCAGATATCAGAGCAGTCTACACCCCCATAGACGCTTCCAGATCTTTCAAGAACAACTTTGACTCAAAACCAGAGCAACTCACTTTCTCAGAATGATGACGGCTCTCCTCTCCTTAATGTCCTGTGGGCGGATGCAGTGTGTGATGTCATCAGCTGCATAGCCACTAAAATCAATTAAAGCAGTAAAAGCATGAGCCAGAGCTCAATATTTTACTACATTTTAGCACGATTACAAAAGCACAAAATAATATGTTTTTAGGACATGGTTCATAATGAAAAGCTAATAATTCATGCAAATAAAAAAAATATTAAAATACTTGTCATGTCATGTTAAAATTAACTAACACCACAGGATAGTAAACATGCAAATCTTGGGATACTTTAAGTAAATATTTTAGGTAAAAGGGCTTCAGCTGACAATAAAATTCAATAAATAAGTTGTTACATGTACTATAGTTATAATATGTATTTTTTTGGGGCTTTACCAGAATGTAAACACCCTTTCAAAAAAATCATGTGGCAGTATCATGGGACAGTGATGATAATGGTACAACATTTTGAAATACAGGTGCATCTCAATTAAGCCCCTTTCACACTGCCAATTCGGCAAATACACGGGTAAAGTGTTCCGGCAATTGTTCCAGGGTCACTAGATTTTGCACTTTCACACTGCCAGTGATTACCCGGGATATGTGCGTGTTTTCATACACAACCCGTACAGATCCCGTCACTACACGTGACATCAGGGCGTGACGTGTAATGTACGAGTCGAAAACGTTAGGCACGTTATACTTTCACTGAAGCAAGCAAACGATAACGTGCGTCATCACTTCGACACGGCATTAGATCTGGCTTTTGTTCACACAGCGCTCGTCCCGGGTTGAACCCGGCAATGTTACTAGGTCCCCGACCCGGGTTCAATGCCGGAATCAATCCCGGGACATGGTTGCTTTCACACAGAAGGCGACCCGGCAATGTTCCGGCAATATGCCGGGTCCGACATGCAGTGTGAAAGGGGCTCTAGAATGTTGTGGAAAAGTTCATTTATTTCAGTAATTCCACTCAAATTGTGAAACTCTTGTGTATTAATTTGTGTGAAAATTGTGTATTAAATAAATTCAGTGCACACAGACTGAAGTAGTTTAAGTCTTTGGTTCTTTTAACTGTGATGATTTTGGCTCACATTTAACAAAAACCCACCAATTCACTATCTCACCAAATTAGAATATGGTGACATGCCATGCAGCTAACCAACTCAAAACACCTGCAAAGGTTTCCGGAGCCTTCAAAATTGTCTCTCAGTTTGGTTCACTAGGCTACACAATCATGAGGAAGACTGCTGATCTGACAGGTGTCCAGAAGACAATCCTTGATACCCTTCACAAGGAGGGTAAGCCACAAACACTCATTGCCAAAGAAGCAGGCTGTTCACAGAGTGCTGTATCCAAGCATGTTAACACAAAGTTGAGTGGAAGGAAAACGTGTGGAAGAAAAAGATGCAAAACCAACCGAGAGAACCGCAAGCCTTATGAGGTTTGTCAAGCAAAACTGATTCAAGTATTTGAGTGAACTTCATAAGGAATGGACTGAGGCTGGGGTCAAGGCATCAAGAGCCACCACACACGGAAGAGTCAAGGAATTTGGGCAAATCTGGGCAAAGGAGAAGACCTGGACTGTTGCCCACTGGTCCAAAGTTCTCTGTTCAGATAAGAGCAAGATTTGCATTTCTTTTGCAAACCAAGGTCCTAGAGTCTGGAGGAAGGGTGAAGAAGCTCATAGCCCAAGTTGCTTGAAGTCCAGTGTTAAGTTTCCACAGTCTGTGATGATTTGGGGTGCAATGTCATCTGCGGGTGTTGGTCCATCGTTTTTTTTTTTTAAAACCAAAGTCACTGCATCCGTTTACCAAGATATTTTGAAGCACTTCATGCTTCCTTCTGCTGACCGGCTTTTTAAAGATGCTGATTTCATTTTCCTTTCATTTTATATTGGTCTTATGAAGTATTCTTATTTGTTGAGATAGTGAATTGATGGGTTTTTGTTAAATGTGAGCCAAAATCATCAATTAAAAGAACCAAAGACTTAAACTACTTCAGTCTGTGTGCACTAAATTTAATACAGTTTCACAATCTGAGTTGAATTACTGAAATGAACTTTTCCATGACATTCTAATTTATTGACACGCACCTGTATACATACCATGGTACTGAAATTTAAATTCAATGCTATTTGCATGATATTTTTATGAACATCACGGTATAAACATAGCAGGGTTACATTTAACTAAAACTATAAAACAACATTTCTTATATATAATCATTTAGTTAAACTTGCCCCAAAATAAACTGAAATAAAAATAATGAAAAGCTATAGATATATATTAAACACTAAAAATTATAAAATTACTAAAACTATAAAATAAAAACTGAAATATAAAAGTAGAAATGAATTAAAACTATGGATGAAAACTATAATTTTAACGTTATCTCAATGATACTAAAATAACATTGGACCATACCATCTTAAATAATATGGTATCACGATGGTACTATACTATAGTACTTTTTGTGGAATTTTATCTTTTGAAGTACCATAATGTACCATTGTATATAAATATGGCAAGTACATTGTTATACATTACATTATGAATCAAAGTAGTAAGGTAAGACAATATCACATATAATTGAACTTGCAAAACACTACCAAAACGTGCCTTGTTAATATCATGGTATTTTGGACATGCACCATAGTACATTTCAAAATACTATGGTACTGCCACAGTACTACTTCGTATGGATATACACATGGTGTTTTGAAGAATCGCATAATAATAGCATGATCTAGAAATGAACGGTAACAAAGTATTGTCCGGACTAGTAACGTTAACAACCTGAGGACGGTGACGCTGCCGCGCCCCACGGGCAGGTAGAGCACGGGCTCGGACACGCGGATGGGCTTGAACTGGAACTTGCATCCGAAACAGAGCGCGCTGTCGCTGAAGAACGACACGGACACTATCGGTCGCTCAAAGATATGGATGGGGTCCACGTGGGACACGATGCAGCCCCCGGGCTGGTAGTCATTGATCACGGCGCTATTAACAAAGCCCTCCGGTATGACGCCATGCGTCACGAGGCGATCGATGACCAGTTCGTGCACCCAGTCCGGGATCTCGTCCACCTCGCCTTCGGAGTACAGCCGTTCCTGCCCGGGCCCTCGCTTTTCAAGCTGCGAGCCGTACGTGTAGCCCTCGCCGAAAAAGTACTTGTTTCTCAGAGGCGCCCGGTCTACCGTGTGCTCCCGGTAGAGCCCCTTGTCTCCCTTGGCAACCACTTCGTCTATCTTCGCCTCAATGCGCGCGCAATCCTCCCTCGTGAAGATATTCGCTTGCTTAATGCTACTTTTAACTTTGCGCGCCTCTGCGTCCCGCCGCTCCTCGTGCTCGCTCTCGTCGTCATCCGAGTCGTGGTATTTGCGCTTCTCTCCGTCGCTGTACTCGAAAACTTTGTCCCTGTGCGGTGTCATCGACTTCAGCTTCTCTCGCAGATCTGTAAAACCGGCCATTTCAAGAGCAAAGTCCGAGAAAATCGCGGAAAAGTGTGGTTTAACGTTAACCTGAATTCACTTTAGGTCCCCATGTTATAACGTATCGGTCACTGAAGTCGTGTGCGACGTGACCGAAGGCCCGCAGCGGTAACGCCTGCTTCCTCTCCCCCACGTTTAGCAAATTACACAGACCGAAGCTTCCACTGCCCCATTCCAGGATCAACCCGATTAATTCCGTAACACAAAGCACTCAGTGAGCGGTCAATCACAGGCGGCGTTTCTCCGCGGTTCAGTCTCATAACATTAGCACATAGCACAGCTTCGCTACCACTAGCTTCCAGTGGACACAGGTTTACAGCTGCATGTTGTTTAAAACGCACGCCTTCTGGCCTCGGCCACCGCCTGGCTGATCATCCTAGTTTAATGTATCTAAGAAATAGTAATCATTATGCTGCCGCAATATTGTAGCCTACAGAGCGATGGCAGGAACACAAACTCGTGTAACCACAACTGTTTGGCGATTTATGGCGAACTGCGCATGCGCATCATGCTTTGCGCGTAGACATATGGGCACGAGGTTCTTTCTGGTCCAGTGACAGCCAATAAGCGAAGCGAGCAGCTGTCAGCAAATCCCTGCAGCTATAAAAAGCAATTTTATAAAAGTATTGCAATATTTACGAATGATTTCGAATTTATTATGATTACTTAAACATTTTATATATATATATATATATAATGTTTAAGTAATCATAATAAATTCGAAATCATTCGTAAATATTGCAATACTTTTATAAAATTGCTTTTTATAGCTGCAGGGATTTGCTGACAGCTGTGTGTGTGTGTGTGTGTGTGTGTGTGTGTGTGTATGTGTATATTTATACAGGAAAGGACGGACTCAAACCTGCCTTATGATCTCAGCCACTCTTAAGTGTCCTGACATCATTATTGCGTTTTTTGTAATGGTTTTGTAATATTAAGTAACAAAACGTTAAATATATCAACTTTAATAAAACTAGAACTGCATTTAAATAGTACTTTCTTCTTAGAAATGTTTTAGGTCTACTACCCATAATTGTTTGTAAACTAATACATTTTAGTCAGGGTAAATGTCATGTTCATTTTTGTTTTGATTAACTACTCAGATTTTGTCATAAAAGGTTTGGATGCAAAATTTGCATGGCAGTTAAATAATTTACAATAGACCATGACGTTCCATGCCTCTAATGTGAAGAGGTTTCTTAGTTTTATATAGACAATTACAGGACAATGTTTAAACATAGGGTCCAGCCAATGAATTTATTAAGAAAACTCTTGAAAGAAAAATACAAATATGATGACCATAGGGATTCATTTGTTAACTTATAACTAAATATAAAAGTTTTACTGTGAAAAAATGTTGTTATATTACTTCGAAAACAACCATTTCAATGTCAGTCTGCATGTGTGAAAGAATGTGAGTGAAAAAATTAGATTACATTCATGCTGTTCTCCTAAAAAACATTTTTTAACTTATATGTGCATGTGGTAGAAGTTTAATATAAAAACATTTTTCCAGAGTACATCTACTTTACATCTACAGTGTCAAAGGACAATTTTGCATAATAATGATCTGTATAAATATGCATTCAATACAGAAATAATGCTTTTTATTCATTGTCTCTTCTATCATGTGAATAAATGCACATGATTAGTGCAAACATTGCATTAAGAGGTTTGGCTAAGTTGCGATGAGACAATCAGTAAATTGAAAATAACCAGATAATAGAGATTACACATTAATAAATCATTATATTTGTTTGTATACAGTCTGTGTGTATGTCTGTACATGGTTTTGTTACAGCATGGTGGTTTCACTGGGTGGCAGTGTCTTCTCTCGTACAGTGAGCATATCCTCAATGTGCATGGCAATAACCCAACACAGCTCTTTATTATTACATTATTAGCATGACTTAAAAGTTTGAAAATTCAACTTCCAACTGATCTATATTACTTTGTAATTAGTTTTGCACACAAAATAACTTTTACTGTACCTTCTGCACAAAACTGATGTTTTTACTGTATTTTTGTCTTTTTCCAGTGCAGATGTCAAAAAAATCATGATACAGTAGATGCAAAAATTACATATGATAAGAAGTCTTGTGTTCTGAGAAATGTATCACAATGAAGTGAATTTACGATTAAAAAACCTAACTATAACCATATCTATAAATGGGATCAGGAAAAAAAATCAACTATTTTCAAAGGGAAAAACATTTTTTACCTACTGACAGATATTTGTTTTTGTTTTAAGTATAAACTGTTCAAGACTTCATATTTTGCATCTCAAGTAAATGCATCTTAATTTAAAGAGATAAGATATTTGTAATGGAAAATGACAAAAACACTGAGGAAAATATTCTTTTTTTTTTTGCAATGTATGCAACATTTAATGCCAAGGCTTCATGAATTTAAGATACCTGCTCTTATTTAAGACATTTTAAGGCCATAATTTGTGGAAGGGCAAATTGAGATTATTTTAAAGACCTGGATTCCCTTTAGAAGTCTGTGTGTGTTTGTAATATGCACATCTTTGTGCAGGAAGAGCAGTCCGTTCTGATTGACAGCGAGGATTCATGGTGCAGAGATGGTGCTGTTTCTGCTGCTTTGAATGTAAAAGAAGGATGGTCCAAACATAGGAAATGCACACACCCAACCTGAAGTACACTCACAAACACCATTCAACAAACCTTGCTTTTCATCATGGTAATATCTGAAAACAAAAGGTAAATAGTAAATAAAGATGTTTGGCCTCATTTTATAAAATACCAAGGTATTGGGATCTGGCCTGGTGAGGGTTCAGGCTTTGGACGGCATGTACATGTTGAGCAACCAGATGAATCTCAACTGGGATGTATTCTGTTAGCTTGTGACTGCAGAAAGATACATTTTTTGAGTCAATATGCGGAAATTGAATAGGTGTGAAAAGTTCTTTAACTAGAAACATTACAGTGGAAAATAGTGCCCAGAGGTTTCAACTTTGTATCAGATGTTACTTGCAAAAATTCCTTAGGAAAAATACTCTACTGTTCAAAGATTTGGGGGCAATAAGATTTTTGTTTGAAAAAAATGTATACTTTAATTTAGCATGGTCATTTAGCATCAAAAGTGATAGTAAAGACATTTATAAAGTTACAAAAGACTTCTGTTTTAAAATAAATACTGTTCTTTCTAACTTAATATTCATCAAAGAATTCTGGAAAAAAATGCATCATGGTTTCCACAAAAACATTAAGCAGCACAACCGTTTTAAATTGATAACTGATAATGTTTCTTGAGCAGCAAATCAGCATATTAGAATGATTTTTTATCCCCCCCCCCCCCCACAGCAGGTTCTCTGGGTCAACGACAAGAAAGTCTGTGGGTTACGACCAATCTTGGATCTGTGTGTCTTGAACTGGGCCCTTTAGTCAGCTGCAAATATGTCTTGACCCCCCAAAAAATTCTAACAAAACGTTTCTTAGTGGTTTACAGTAGTATCAAATGTACTTACGAACATACTAAAAGTTTACCAAAGTTTGACTCCAGGAAAGGCCCCGTTTTCAAAATGGCAGCCGCCAGGTCCTTAAAATGACCATTACTCCTTTATATTCCTCCTACACCAGAAATATTGGTGCCTGATACATGTTTTTGCCATGTAATATTCTAATTAGCATATTTGCATGATAGATAAGTGATTACAAGTCCAATTATATATTAAAGCAATTGGTTACAAGCATATTTATGGGGAAAATAAGTACAATTTCCCTTAAGTACAGGTACATGAAAAAAAATATATAATGGAAAAGTACTTTATTTTTTGTAATTGAATTTAAAAAAAAGCAAACTTTTTTATATTCTAGATTCATTGCACACAAACTGAAATATTTAAAGAGTTTTTTGTTTGAGTTCTGATGGTTACGACTTACAGCTTCAGTGACTACGTTTACATGCTGTTAAAATTCTGATTATGGTCGGGTTAAGGTCACTATTCGGGTTTCTGAAACATTCGGGATAACCCGTTTACATGCGTGAGCAGAGAGAGTTACCAATCCCGATGTAAACGGCGACGCAAGGTTAGCGTCTGGACGTACGGACAACTAGACGCAATATGCGTCATTTCCGATTCTTCTTCCTGTATCCAAAGACAACAACAACAACAGCAGCAGCAGGCGGATAATGAATAGTTTGGGGCAGATAGCGATAGTCTTTGTTTGCGCTTTGGCGCTGGTACTGATCCACCAGCAGCACTTGACACTACTGTGCCTCTATACTGCACGCGGGGTTTTTTTATGCGCCGTCTCTACTCAAAAGACCAAGATTCCTTGCGAATAGAACATGCGCAGAACACACATTTTGATGGGGATATGCCGAAACGCATTTACAAGACCAAATATTCGGGTTAGAAAAGGGGTACCCCAGGTATAATATCCCGGTTTTTAAAAACCGGGATATGAGCATATCCGGGTTTTTGCCTGTGTTTACATGGCCGTGCGTGACCGGGTTATTGCTAATATCCCGGTTTTGAACGGGTTATTGGCTGCATGTAAACACAGTCAATATCTCAAAAAATTTGAATATTTTCTCGAAAGATCAATCAAAAAAGATTTATAAAACAGAAATGTTCAAGATCTCCAAAGTAGGTTTAATTATGCACTCAATACTTGGTTGGGGCTCCTTTTGCAATTACTGCCTGTGGCACTGCAGGTTGCTTTGATAGCGGCCTTCAGCTCCTCTGTATTGTTTTTCAGATGTTAATTATC
Source organism: Carassius carassius (assembly GCF_963082965.1). Classification (NCBI taxonomy): domain Eukaryota; kingdom Metazoa; phylum Chordata; class Actinopteri; order Cypriniformes; family Cyprinidae; genus Carassius; species Carassius carassius. Next base: position 8,723,212 of record NC_081760.1, read on the forward strand.
TTACTCTTCACAATACCCCATAGATTCTCTGTGAGGTTCAGGTCAGGTGAGTTGGCTGGCCAATCAAGCACAGTAATATCATGGTCAGCAAATCACTTGGAAGTGGTTTTGGCACTGTGGATAGGTTGTCAGGGTTTTGCACTGTCATTTTGTTTTATGTTTTGTTTCTTGTGTCTAGTGTCAGCACATGGCCTTGTTAATTGTTTTCTCGGCCATGTGCTCCTTTAGCCCCTCCTCCTTGTTTCCTTTTTACCACACCCTCTTGTTAGCCTGGTTTGTCTTATTGTGCTCACCTGTCCCTCATGTATTTTCCTCCCTATTTATAGTGCCCCTTACCCTTTTGTGTTTGCTGGTTCATGGTCATTCTCAACCCCTCTGTCTCTGTCTCTGTCTCTGTCTCTGTCTCTGTCTCTGTCTCTGTCTCTGTCTCTGTCTCTGTCTCTGGCTTAATATGTGTCTTTGTCTGGTTGGTCTTGTGCCCTTGTCTAGTCCTTGTAGTTCTATGTTTTTGTCTTGCTCCTTATTTTAGTAATTTGTTTGTTCTTGCTTTTGGCTTTTATTTGTAATATTTAGTTTTTCTAGTCTTTATTCTTGGTTTTGTTTGATTATTCTAAGTTGGTTAAATTGGTAACTTCTTTTTTTGTTAATTAACCTTTTATTAGTTCACTGGCTTATATCTTTCCTTGTCTTGAGTTTAATTTGTGTTTTTGTGGAGCTTTGTCCTGTCTTGTGTTCAAGTTCCTGACCTGTCCCCGTGTGTCCTGCCCTGGATCTACCTACCTGGCACTTGGTCTGTCTCAGAGTCAGTGGTCAACAAGTGTCCGCGCTCCACTCTATGGTGTCTTGTGTGGTCTTCTCTATCAGCCTGGTCTTGCTGCCCACTCTGTTGCTAAGTATTCTGCCAGTTGTTTCCTGAAGCTTTCCCAGTGGCCTCCCCTAGCTGTTCCTGTTTACTGTTTTCCTGTTGTGGTATCCATTGTGGTCTGTTTTGTCAAAACCTTATTACCCCACACTGCAATTGGGTCCTCCCTCCTAGATCCCTGATATATGTGCTAAATTCCTGCTGCAAAATTAAATCTGCATCTCCATTAAGCTTGTCAGCAGATGGAAGCATAAAGTGCTACAAAATCTCCTGATAGATGGCCTTGATAAAACATAATGAACCAACACCAGCAGACGTCACAGCACTCAAATCACTGACTTCAGAAACTTCACACTGGACTTTGGATTCTGTGCCTCTCCAGTCTTCCAGACCTAAATGCAAAATTCTTTCATCTGAAAACAGGGCTGTGAACCACTGAGCAACAGTCCAGTTCTTTTCCTCCTTACCCCAGGTGAAATGCTTCTGATGTTTTATTTTTTTCTGGTTCAGGAGTGGCTTGGTTTTAGGAATGGGACAGCTGTAGCCCTTTTCTTGAAGACGTGTGAGTGTGGTGATTCTTGATGCGCTGACTCCGGCTTCAGTCCACTCCTTGTGGCACTCTCCCAAGTTCTTGAATCTGCTTTTCCTGACAATCTTCCCAAGTCTGTGGTCATCCCTGTTGCTTGTGCACCTTTTCCTACCACACTTTTTCCTTCCAGTCAACTTTCTATAAATATATTTTGATACAGCACTCTGTGAACAGCCAGCCATTTCAGTAATGACCTCTTGTGGCTTATCCTCCTTGTGGAGGATGTTGATGATTTTCTTCTGGACAACTGTCAAGTCAGTAGTCTTTCCCATAATTGTGGTTGCATGTTCTGAACTAGCCCAGGAGGTACCCAGTATTTATACTCATAATTAATAAAACTAATCAAGCTCAAAATGGAATATTCAAATTTTTTGATATACTGAATTTCTTATTTTCCTAAGTTGTAACAAACAGAATTAAAACAAAAAACTCTTGAAATATTTATTTTTGTGTGCAATGAATCCACAATATACAAAAGTTTACTTTTTTGAATTAAATTACAAAAAATAAAAAAACATTTCTTTTTTTTAAGTATTCAAGGATGAATTTTGTTTGAGCAAAATGGTATACACTGTGCTGCCAACAACATTACATTGAGTCAAGCAATATCAAATGTCCGTATTCTCTTCTACCATCTTCTGAATTGCTGAAAATTGTGAATTTAGTTTTGTTGGGTTTAGTATAATGCCACCTTTATACTCAAAAACATCTATAGAGGAAGCATTACATATGTATTACCTTATTCAAATTTAAATGAGTGTTGAGCCTGAAATGAGGTTTCACACAGGCCTCTGTTCGGGCTAATACAGGGTTGTTTATGATCAAAGTTATGATCAAAGTTATACAACTCCAATTTAAGTTACTTTTGGGTGCAATAACTTTTACATCGAATGTAAAGTCTGTGTTTTAGCAAAAAAAAAAAAAAAAACAGGTACTGAGTAGGAGTTACATGACATAGGCTAAATTGTTTACATCTCTGGTTCACCCCAAACAATGATAAACCTTACAGTATTCTTACAAAATAATGTATTTCATAAGTATGTAATCATGTCAGTGCAATTTAGACAAGTCCAATGGTTTCATAGACCCAGAAAACATGGGGTTAGACACCAAGATTACTTGACTAAGTCAAATAATGAAGGAGTTAGGATATTTCAAGGGCTCCCTGCCCATCTTGGACACCATCTTGAAAATTACACCTTTCTAGTGGTCAAGCTTTGGTAAACTTTTAGTATGTTATTAAGGACACCTAATACTACAAAAAACAGCTGAGAAACCTTTTGTTAGAATTTTTTTAGGGTTAGGTGTTTTATTTTCATATATACAGCTGCCTACTTCACCGGTTATCGTTCAAGATGTTGATGCAGAAACGTGAACAAAATTTGTTCGAAGGACATACATATACTTGTTTATACTTATTTATTTATAAGTTTTATTTACTTATCTTTATACTTATTTACTATTGTGTTTAAAGTTTTTCTACAAGTAATATAATTATGAAAAACAGTAAACAAGTTTCACCCAAATTTTATTTGTCTTTTAATTAATGAAATTTAAACACATTTTATTTTTTTGGTAAATAAAGGGGATTTGCTATTAAAATTAAAACATGGAAGAAATATTGTGTGATTTTTTTTTTTAAGTTGTATTATTTTTTTCAACAGTAGTAGCAGTATCACATACATTTTACTAAGTAATAGTAATATTTCAAGCACAATGCTTTTACTGTATGTAAAAATGAACTTATTTTGACGGGTTAAATTGACACTGGTTTTACTCAAATGGAACGGTAAATGCTTGTGAAATGCTTGTTGTTTATGTATTTATGTCCTCATTGAGACAGCAGATGCTGAACAATGGAAAATAGAAGGTAGTAGCCTAAATATTTGCGTGGTACATTATTAAACAATTTCATTAATCAATATATTAAGATAACCCTTGCTATTTAAATTACTAATATAGTGTATAGACAATAATGAACAATAATAATTCACCACACTGCATAGGATGATGCAATGACAAATTCAAGCACACAACTAAATAGTTATTTTTTGTTTAGTTATATAATTTATAGTTTGAATAAGACAAAAACACCATTAAACTTGGGTAATCAAAAACAAAGTTTTATTCATTACATCACATAGATCAGATTTTTTCTTCAGCTAATGGCCAGACTAGAATATCAACACAGTAGCGAACAATGAATGATATGGCAAGACAAAAAATAAATAATTAATCCAAAGTTTGACCAATTAGAGTAATGTTAAGGTAAAACATGTAAATATGATAGTAAATATGATATCTGGATCACTGTCAGACGAGCCGTCAACCAGGATAAAACTTACCATCAGACTTTCCATCACTCATGGCATTTAGTGTTTCTAATACCTACCTTCCATAAATCAACTTTTTTTTGGTAATTTTTACTTAATTTATGAAACTGATAACTGCTAAATCAGTGAGTGTAAGGTGTTGCCTAGAAATGTACAATGTTAAAACATAAGCGGCAAGTAAACGCAAAAATACATGCATTTAATAGCGGGTAAATTTGACTCACTGGTGCTTATAGGCGCTTATATAAATGCCCCGTTTTTTATTTGGTTTTATCATTGAATGATTGAATTGTAAATTACATAATTTTTGTAAAAATCAATGACTGGGAGACTTGAATGTTTATTTTAAATCTGCTATGTACATTTGAAAAACAGCTAGTGTTAAAGTATATGTCGCTGGGATTGCTGCTAACCATGACGAAAGAAAGGAAGGGAAGTTGGTAGGGAAGCATGACCATGACATGGGCGTCTCTAAGCAGAGGATGGCTCACTGGATTGTGGATGCCATCCCTCTGGCTTCTCAGGCTGACAGATGTTTGTAGAGCTGCAGGCTGGGCGACCCCCAATGCGTTTGCTAGATTCTGTGGGTAGAGGTACTGAGAAGCCCAGGTTTAGTTTCGGATTGCTAAAACTGCTCCAGAGCGTCCATACTGTAGACCCTTTGAGCTCCTCCAACCCCTTGGCAGCACGATGTTGCTAACGCCAGGCCCTCACTCAATGAATTCTTGAGAACCGGTAGCCATATATGTAAAGTCCACGGTATAGCCTCTGAGCCCGCGTTTCCCCGGCAGACTTCTACCATTTCCTAGAGGGTTATAATCACCTCCAATCTTCCATTTGCACCTAAATGGTTGTTCATATGTGTTAGTGCTTCCGTAATCTCATGCGGGAATTCGGCAAAATTCCTGTTCCAAGTAGTATACGTTTTCCCAGTGTTATCCAATCTCACTGAGTTGGTAGTGCTACAACAACTGTGACCGGTCTCTTGTTGCGAGCCCTAGCCTACACCAAAAAGGGGGCACAGGTGGCTCGCACAGGACACTGGAAAGTACAGCATCCATGCTGATTTGGTAGGGATCCCAATTCATCTCCGTTTCCCTCCTGCAGGGAACGAGGGTTACATACTTAACCGAGACGTTTCTTACAAGCAAGTTTCTTAGCTTTTTACTTCAGAACACATTAGCTGGGCTGGAGTAGGTTTAGATTATTGTGATGTTTTTAGCAGCTGTTTGAACTCTCATTCTGACAGCAACCATTCACTGCAGAGGATCCATTAGTGAGCAAGTGATGCACTGATAAAGCAATCAAACAGTAAAGATTTATATATACTGTAATATTTACTGCCCTATGCAAGTATACTTAAGTGTTGATAAAGATGGGAATACTTATATATCCAAATTTATGCAAAGAGGTATGTGATATTATAGTTACATAAAAAAAATGTAAAAAAAAAATCAGGCTGTTCAGATTTATTACAGTATAGGATTGCAAAGCAGTAGCCATTGTAAAAAGGCCATTTGAATTCCCAGAGAACACTTCAGTTGTTCCAGTAAAGATGATAAATAAATAAGTAACTCAGTTCCCTCTCATAATATCCATTAATTTGTCTGTCTCAGCAGTATTTGAAGGAAGACATCACCCATATGGACTCACGAGGAGCGTCTGTGTGAGGTTTACAGTACCCATCTCATTTATCATTGCAGAAATCAGTAATTTCCTGTTAATGTGTCAGACTTATAATACAGTAACCACTATTGGCAATAAAATTTAAGAATAATTTTAAAGAATAAAGGAGCAGTAAACACTATTTGACAAATAACAGATACCAGTCTGCATGAGGCAGCGTAATGGTATAGCTAACATAACTAGAATTGGATGACACAAACATTTTGTGACACATACGCTTTATGTGAGTTTACTGTATTGTATGCAGATAAAGTTGGATAAGTTTTGCTTGTAGTCCAGCACCAAATGCATAAACCAGCTTGGACAATCAAAGAAATTACGGCTGGTTTAAGATGGACTTTTCAGCAGAGAGCATTAAATGAGTGTGTTTACCTCCAGGCTGAAGAGCAGCATTGACCCTAGCAGGAGACTATGCTTCATCGCCCCCTACACCTCCTCTACCCTTCATCCTTCCAGACAAAACTAATGCATCAAGATCCTACATAAAAAGAGTTAGTTAGTTAGTTTGTTATTAAGGCCACATGTCTCTCATTAAAAAATATAAAGCATTATTTGCTTATTTATTTCCTATTGCTCTGTGTGAATGATCATAGAAAGCCCCCCCCCCCCAAACACACACAAACCCACAATCAACATGAAAGAATTAAGTCTGTAAAGTCAGTAAGTCTGTTAAGCGATCTTGCAAATTCTGTCTCTCTCTTATTCACATTCGTGTGTGAGTTAATTAGGTGTCACCATACCCCAGTTCCATCTGACAGAACTGGGTCAAACAGGTTGTCCAAATACCAGTCCATCCCTCTCTGAATGGTATCAAAGGGTGGTTCTGAGTCTGCTAAAATAAATTATTTTGGTTGCACTTTATTTTTCAGTACGTGTACTTACATGTACTTATAGTGTACTTACAGTGTATTTATCTAAGAAAGTTCTGGTAATACAAGGTAACTACATGGGGTAGGGTTAGGTTTAGGAGTAGGTTCAGGGTTAGTACATAGTTATTGTAATTACTATAATAAGTACATAGTACATGAGGAACAGGACTGTAAAATAAAGTGCTACCATTATTTTTTAAATAAATGAATGCTTCTATACAGCAAAGATATTAAACTGATCAAAAGTGATTTTTCAAAAAATATTAAACACCAAACAGTTTTCTACATTGATAAGAAATATTTACTAAGAAATATTTATTGAGCAGGAAATTATAGAAAGATACCTAGACTGTAGTAACCTTCAGAAATTGGTAGACTGTTTCAATGCCGCTTGTTCGGTTGGCATATGACAGCGGTCCATCCTCATCTTCTTCAAATCCACCGCCAAAAAGACTTCTGCATATAAACATATGTGTTAAACATTGTCACATCAAACCACAACAATGGAAACATGTCGGAGAACAACTAAATTTTCTGGGATGCTTACATGCATGCGCTAGGTTGTGCCTAGCTGGGTTCTTTAGTAGAGAAGATGAAGTGTGTTTTCTGTTTGGGGTCTGGCAGCAGCTCCAGGTCGCACACCAAATCCAAAACATAATTGTGACTTTCTAACTTGTGTGCCTTGGGGACAGATAGAAAACAAAACATTTTCTAAAATCTCCAACAAATCGGTCTGAAGCTAAAAAAAAAGAAAAAAAAAGTCAGGGCCCATCATAAACTACATGATTTTCTGTCAAATCTGGCAACTCAAATCTGGCTCTGACTTTCGGCAACTAGTGCTGACTCATCCAGACTGCAAATCTGTGCAAAAGTTGTGTGGTGAATTCCAGCCTTAGTAACCTCTGAAAATTTAGACCATGATTGTTATCTTTTTTCTGTATCTCGAAAAAATCCATGTCCTGCAGGTAACAAAATAGGAGATAAAATGATTTTTAATCTGATGCATTTTATCTGATCTCTGATCTAGATTGTCAACTGCTGGGAAAAGGCTATGTAGGCCTATCTTAAACACAATTCACATCAGTTTTTATTTTTAGTGAATGCATTTTACTGTATATTTATGAAATCTTTACGATAACTCATTTTATTTTCTATCAATTGCTAAGTTTTCTTTATAAAAAAGTTCACTAAACAATAATTTTCAGAATTTCAATTTTATTTGTATAGCTCATTTACAACAGCCCCGAGGCTGACCAAAGTGCTTTACAGAAAAGTATCACACATACATGGAAAATATACCTGACACAAATTTAAAACCATCCATTTAAAAATTTAACATATCACAGTAGTCAGTATGCTAAAGAAAATAAAAGGTTTTTAGCAAGGACTTAAAAATAGACAAGGAAGGGGCCAGTCTAATCTCTAAAGGCAGGATATTCCAGAGTCGTGGCCCTGCCACCGCAAACACACGCTCCCCTCTACGCTTTAGTCTAACACGAGGGACCACCAACAGAGCCCGGTCACAGGATCGTAGAGTATATACAGATGAAGAAGTTTGGATAAATAGACAGGAGCTTTGTTATGAAGGGATTTATAAACGAAGAGGAGAATTTTAAAGTCTATTCTCTGACAAATTGGCAACCAGTGAAGGGATCTAAGAATTGGAGTGATGTGTTCATGTTTCTGACACTTTAAAAGAAGTCTGGCGGCAGCATTTTGGACAAGCTATTGTTACAGAACATCTGTAACAATAAATCCATTATTGTTAATGTGACCAAAACTCAATTTTATTAACCTGTCTAACTCCGGGACCTAGAATCGCATTTTCGGTAAACCTGTGTTAACTGTTCAACTATTTTTTTCTTCCAGATGACCAGATGAACTCTACTTCAAAAGGACGAAAGTCAAACTTGACTGAGGTCTGTCAGTCAAAAAGACTTCTTGTCTTCTTTGTGAACTGCTAAAAAAAAGATTCGAGTTATGTAGATGAATCAAAATCCCCACTATTATTTAACACTGACAGGCGCGCGCTCGACTGTGGGTGTGCACGACAGGCGCTCGTGAACGCGCTCGGCTCTTCTTCCGCAGAGTATCGCACAGCAGCAGTCAGCGCGCCACACTGCTGGGAGGATGGATGGAGCGGGCTCGTTCGGAGCGGGCCGAGCCGGTTCGGCCTTTGATCTGACTGCGTTCATCAAACAGCCACAGACAATCCTAAGAGTCCTCGCATGGGTAAGAACAGCACTCTTCTATGAATTATGACTGACAGAATGATGCCTTTGTTCCCATTTTAATGTTCGAGCGATTATTTTAACAAGGTTGATTTTCCATCTTGCTTTATATATTTTTATTTTTGTATATCTTCAGTGCTTTAAGTGCGTCTGTAATCATTTAACGTAATGATTGTGTGTTATTATAGGATGCTGTCTTCATTATAGGTGGACGCACGTCAGATGTTGCTGTGGTAGTGACGCACGCATTGCGTGCGCGCAGTGTATAGTGCGCACATGTAGCCTAGCGATATTTGGGTCATTGTTAAAATACAGTGATGAATAAATGACATTTATAATAATAATAGTAATAAACAGTGGTGATATTTAATGAAACAGACTTCAGATATTTAATAAACCTCATAAAAGCTTCATTCTGTCTTTTATCTGGCGTTTTAAGAAGAAACTTAAGAGAGCGTGAGAGACTGCACATAGGCTACTGATTTCCCTAACAAACTGAAAAAAAAGAAGTTAATTTATGATTTATCGCTGAATGTCATGTTCTCATTTGGTTCATTTACATGTCATTGCTGTATAACAGATTGATTTTAGTCTGATCAATAGTGTTTTTTGCAGATTTGTCACTGTGTTGTTTTCACTGGTGTCACAAACCTTGCGTCATTCGTGCAATTAAATTACAGAACGAATAACAAATGTCAAGTTTGTATGATTAAAAATAATGTCAAGATAAAAAAAAAAAAAAATCATAGCCTAGCCTGACCTTTATATTTTTTTCTCCTAATGCAAACGACACACCTTGATTTCAAGATTATTGAAATGTACTTAAAAAAAAGAGACAAAATATTAATGTCAGATCTCCCTAATCACTGTAGGAAGAAAATATGCTGTATTATAAGAACTGTACAGTTTTGGCAGAAACTTTTAAAGCCAGTGGCCATTCTCAGGAATGGCAAAGCACAATTGAGCTTAAACTATAAATTAACTTACTGTATTAACTTCTCGGATGACTGACATGTTCAGAAATGGACACCAAATACCAGATTTGTGCATAAGGGCAGAGGAAGATAATGTTTTGAATTTTTAAAGGCCTCCATGCATTGTATTATGTATTAGTTTTAACTTTCTTTATGCAAGGCGTGTTATTTAATATGACTTAATCAACCTGAGTAGATTATACACTTCAACAAAACGGGGTCAGATGTACTGTACTGTAGGGCTTCGAGGCATGTTTAGAGGCATCTTGGTAGTTGCTTCTTGCTTTAACACAATGTTTTATCCAGCCAGCCAATAACCACAGCAGCTGTAACTGTTTCTGTGACGACTGTGTGATGTGATGTATGCATCAGTTTATGGAATTTCATTGCCAAAAATAGCACATGACACCACTAAAACAAAATGCTCGTTTTTATTTTTGTTATTATTTTTCTTCATGATTATTTAACTTTCTTGTATCTAAAGCACTTTGAATTACCATTGTGTCCGAAATGTGCTATATAAATAAACTTGCCTTGCCTTGCCTATATATGAGCATTACTTGTGATTTCTCTTACTGTTGCTTCCAAACACACTAGACTGCATGTTGTGCACTTTTTTGCTGATCCCTTGGCATCTGTTTGAGCGGGTGTGGTTGTGCGTGATCTGTTGCATTAGTGAGAATTAGCCACATTTTCTCCCTGAGGTGTAAATTAAATTCTTTTCTGTGAAATGCATCGGTACAGGGCATCGGTAAAGAGAATGGAGTCACCTCCATTTAGCATGAATAGTATAATAGAAGAAAAGCTTTACTTAGATGCCCTCTGTTCTGAGAATGCAAATAATTTAAGGGGTTTTATTAATTTAACACCAGGGATAAGGTTTATATACCTATTCCTGTGACTCATTTTTATTTTTTTTGTCTCTCTCCAGATCTTCTCCATGGTGGTCTTTGCTTCTATAATAAATGAGGGCTATGTGAATATGGGAAGCGAGCGACTGCACTGTGTCTTTAATAAGAACGCAGATGCCTGTAACTATGGCATCACTGTAGGAATTATGGCTTTCTTAGCAAGCATCTTCTTCCTGGCCCTGGACATCTATTTTCCCCAGATCAGCAGTGTCAAAGACAGAAAGAGAGCAGTGCTGTTGGAGATGGTTTTTTCAGGTAAAAATGCTCAGTCATAAATCATTGTTTATCCTGATGCAATTACAATGATATCAAGTCAGTGATTTTAATTTACTTTTTTATGTGCAGTGATGACCACTCAATGCCATTTTAAAATATGCTTTTTTGTTGTTTTGTTTATTTATTTTATTTATTAAAATATTTAATTTATTTAAATTATTAAAATATGGATTATTACAGTTTTGTCATTACAGCTTCACAAAGAGTGAGGAATGTCTAGTACAGGCTGTTATAGCAATGAACTATTTTAAAAACATGAAAAATTTCATTACAAACTGGCTGGGGAGATGCATTTATCCAGTGTTATTTTAGTATTATTGAGATACTATTATTTTTTATTGTTACTATCATTGTTATTGCATTATTATAGATACTATTACTGTTATTATTAATATTTAGAATTAGTTTTTATTTTTTATATTTTACATTTTCATTTAGTTAAAATTTCTATAACTGTTTTGTAATTTTTATTAGTTTATTAGTTTTTTAAAAGTGTCTATAAAGTTTTCATTATTTGTTATTTCAGTTTTAGTTATTTTAATACATCAAGTTAAATTAAATTAAAAAACGTCGCCTTGTCAACTAAAATAAAAAAGTAAGTTTTTATATTTTATTTGATTTCAGTTATCCTTTATTTTATTTCAAGTAACAAATATGATATAATATTATTATAATCCTGATTGTCTAAATGCCAAATTACTGAAATTTTTAGTATTTTTCTATAATAATAAAATGTAGCATGTACCTGGAAAAAAAGAAACAAATCAAAATTAGTTTTTTGAAGACACATTTTCCAATCTCCTCTCTTTAGGATTCTGGACGTTCCTTTGGTTTGTAGGATTCTGCTTTTTGGCCAGTCAGTGGAGTCATACGTCCCCTAAGGAGCTGCCGCTGGAGCAGGCGTCAGACGCAGCACGCGCAGCTATTGCCTTCTCTTTTTTCTCAATCCTGACCTGGGTAAGTCACTCCACCTTCCTGTAAATGCTTTACACAATCACAATTACATGCATATTTGACCGCCAGCACTGGTGTTTGTGTTTCAGGCCTATCTATGTCTGCTAGCAGTGCACAGGTTTAAGAACACTGCCTTTATGGAGGATAAACAGAAGCTTTTGTCCAAACAGCCTAACACTCTCTCAGTAGTGTAGATGTAGATTTACTGTACAACTGTCAAATGCACACTGAACTATGCTTTTCTGACAGTAGTACAAAGTGATAGCAATATGTTCAATACACTCTCCGAAAAAAGGTACAAAACTGTTTTGGGGCGGTACACTTTGAAAAGTTAATATGTACACTTTAGATACTACTATGTACTAATATTTACCTTTAAGTTACTAATATGTGCTAAGTAGGGGTAAATAAGGGACAAAGATTTACCTTTTAGCACAATCTTTTTGTATATGATAGTACCATCCAAGTAACAGGTTTTTTTAAAACCTTTTCTTTTGAGAGTGTACTGTGTGTGCACTTAATAATAACCTAGATTTATAATAAACATTATGAGTCTCTGAAACTTTAAAGCACAAGAATAATATGTCAAATATTGGCATATTCATACTTTTGCATATAAAGATAATACCAAGTACTAACATTTCTATTTCTGTTTTCCTACACTATATTTGTTTACATATGTTTGCATACATATTTTAATGATAGACGTATTTATTTGCAATGACAATTATTCAGCCAATATTTTAAGATTTCAAGATAATAATGTTAAAATGTGATTTTAAGTAATATAGTGTCAAATAAATATAAAAATTAGTTTACAAAAAATTGTATCATTTTAAAATTAATTTTAGTTTGTTTATTCTCAATCAAATAAATGCAGCCTTGGTTAACATTGGGTACTTATTTTCAAAATCAATAAAATACCTTACTGACCCCAAACCTTTGAACAGTTGTGTACTGTATATGTACACTGACATTTGCAGTAGATGTACAGTATGACTATGGCATGTATGATGACACAATATGATCGCTGTAAAAGGTGAAAGAATGCAAAAAGTATTTCCTTAGATACAAATATCTATATTTAACCTCCCTACTTTTTTCTCTTTAACTTTGCTGTCGTTTGGGAGTGTTTTGCAATATATTTAAGACAGAGTAGACAATATATGTATTTTATAATTTTCAGTTTACAAAAACTCCAAAAATGCATGTAAAATTAGATTATCAGGCACACAACAAACACTGGCTCTACTTCCCTCCCATTTACATTGCATTTACACACTGTATATTGTGTACTCTGTTTAAAGTCATTTACAGCTATTAGAATGAACTTCTACTCTAGATCTAGTAAAGACAGAAATAATTCTTCTGGATCTCCTGGTGTGTTTATACTGTTTATACTGTCTTTCTCACTAACATGCTAATAAGACTAATATGCATAATCCTGGTTATCCTGACTAGGCGGGGCTTACGGTGTGCGCTGTTCAGAGGTTCCTGCTCGGTACTGACTTGACACTGTTCACCACCGAGCACATGGGCGACCTGCCGCCCAAGCAGCCGTACCCCTCCAACGATGTAATTGGTCAGACCACCATCCCTGTCAACGCTTACCAGAGTCCACCGCTCATCGAAACCGTGGAGACCCGCCCCCCTGGATACAAGATTCCACCTGCATTTTAATCCACAACCAATGAGAAGGCAAGGAATATAGCAACGCTAAAGGACATAGACTGCCGTCAATGTTAGCTAAATGTAAATGTATCGTATGTGGTTTCAGTAGCAGGGTGGCGAAGGGATGAAGCTCGCCTCTGTAGTCCACACTATAATACAGCCTGGTAATGTAGTCTCACTTTAAAGCAAAGATGGATGTTTTGGGTTGATTGTCATTTCCTTCCCAAACCTTTTACATTCAGCTAAAAAAGAATTGTCAAAATCCCCATGTGCTACTTGTTTAGTAAAGCAATTTATTATTATTACTTGTTTAAAGAAATTTAAAATAATTAAAGGTGCACTAAGTATTGGCTGTGGCATCATGCAAAAGCAGAAGTGTTTTGGTGACTGAATAATGGCAGAGTATTTTAATCACTTTAATATCGGTAATTCGGAAAAAGTGCATCTAAATTATGACTGGTTTTGGGCCAGTGCTTATAAAAAATATTTTACATCAATTAAAAAAAAAGGTAAGTCGATTAAAATCTAAATATTACATGAAAAACTTAAAAACGTAAATGAATATTTGAGATGTTGCCTTCACAACTAACTGGAAAAAAACGACGTACCAAAGTTACTAAAACAGAAAACAACTGAAATAAAAAATTTATTCCAGCTATATAGAAATAATAATAATAGAATAAACTATAAAAAATTAAAAAAGCACAATTTTTTTTTATAACACTAAACACTGTTTTTGGCAATTTTTTTTTTTTTTTTTTAGGAGTGGCGTCATATTTCACATACAAAATTGTAAACATATTTGACAAAAATACTATTCATTTCTTTCAGGGTATTTTTAAAAAAAAATGGCAAACGTTACTTAATGCACCTTTAAGTTTAGTAAAGATTTTTTTTATATATATGTATTTTTCTTAGTTTCTGATTATGTATTAGTTCTGATTTGTATTAGTTTCTGATTATCAAATAATACCACCTTGGTACAGCTGACTGTCAGCCTTTCCAAACGGTACATGACATCAATGTTTACTGCAGTTAAATCAGTTCTGTCCATGTCATTTGTGTCAAAATCTGTTTTTGTTAAGAGAGAATTAGTACATTTGGTTTAAAAGTACTCAAAGTATGACACTATAAAGAGAGTGAGTGAGAAGTATTGAGAAATGGTGAAGAGAATGAGTAAATGTGTGTGTGTGTGTGTGTGATGGACTTTAGCAGTCAGAGATGTTCCGGATGAGATAATAGAGATTACTGGAACAAACTGTTTACTTTAACATGCATACTTTGGATATATATATGTGTGTGTGTGGATGGAAATGTGTGTGCTTGCTCTAATTCTGTCTAATTGCATGATATGGTAAAAGGCCACACAGTCCCACAGAAGCAGAGATGTAGTTGTTATATTTTGTCAATGGAAGAAATTACAGTGGTTATTAAAGTCTTTAAGGTGACATATACAGTACTATGAGGTCCTGAATAAAGATGAACCATTAGAGTGAACCAGACCGCTTGATTACACAGTTATTGTGTGCTGTGATTCAAGGGCTCGTACCATATTCCTTGTGACATTACAATGCTAAAGTACACTTCAAAATGACAAAACTCTGTTCCACAGAAGAAGAAAAATAAGGGAATGCAGGTTTTGATGGTGAGTTAATAATGACAGAATTTTCATTTTTGGGTTAACAATCACTTTAATTCTTAGGTTACTCTGTGAGAAGGTGGAAAACTGTAATCTAAATTATAACTGTGGCCAGTGTTATTGTATGAACTAACACTAAAACTGTTATCCTTTTCGCTAATTGAAATAAAGCTGAAATAAATAAAATAGCAATATTACATGAATAACTTGGAAACTTATTTGATTGAAGTACTAAACTTATAAAAACTAAAACACACATAAATTAAAGCTATATAGAAATATAAAAATTAATAAAATTAACAAGCATGAAACAAATTTTTTTGAAACAAAAATATAAATATCAATAATTACTATTAATAATACTGACATTAATTATAAGGTTATACTTATGTTAAAACTGAAATCTTGAAAATTAAACTAAAATATAAATATTATATGAGAAACTTGGAATGTTTTTGGAAAATATGGAAATTAAGATAGGAAATGTTGCAAATAACTTTAAAAAAAGTTAAGGTGAAGTACTAAAATGAATAAAATTAAAACTATAGAAATATTAAAAATAATAATACAAATTACAAGCTTAAACTAAAATGAAAATGAAAATTGAAAATCAAATAAAATCTCATTCAAAATATTAATAAATACTATGAGTATATAAATTATACTTTTATACTTTTTTTTAATTATACTTTTTTTTACAGAAAACAAATTAATATGAAAATTGCCCTTACATTGCTAAAGGTACTGTTCATTGTTTGTTCATGTTAGTTAATACATTAACTTACATCAAAGAACCTTTTTGTAAAGTGTTCCCAAAAAAACTTTGTTTGTTGGTAGGCATTCCTCTTAAATTATTTAAATCGATCCAATTTAATAAGCAGACTTTCATGAATGATCCCATAATCCTAAATGCAATAAAATGCCCTTGAAAAGAAATTTAAGTTATTAAATGTTCACAGGTATGAATTTGCAACTAGATTTATAGTACAGTGTGTCCCTTATGGTAGTGTGCTTTATTATGCTTTAAGAAAAGCCAACAGAAATAAGGGCAAAATACAGTTGGGTTGATATACATGCTGCTGTTAGTAGGTCACCATACAGGAGCTATCTGGTGCTTTCCCCATCATTTCAAATACACTGGGATAATACACAAGGTACTGTTATGTTTATGTCTTAAAAAACAGTATGAATAAGATTGATGACAAAAATCGTTTGGAGCTATTAATATGGTCAATAAACTATTTACTATTTCAGAATGGCATTTAATTTCACATTTACTTCAATGTGTTACTTGCCATTTCTTTGTATCTCTTTGTGAAATTTACTAGCAGTTTCTGAGTGAAAACTGTTTCCCCCCTTTTTTTTTGTCTGTGTAGTTAACAGGAGATGTGCAACCAGGCATGTGCACACACAGACATCAAAGTGGGCTTGAGCACCTGCCCTTTTTACCCCCCGAGAGAAAGTGCCCTTTTTTTTTTCCTGGGGAGTTTTTTTTTTTTTTTTTTTGGTTTTGTTTTAATGAATATATACAGAGTTCTGGCATGAAACTCTGATGGCGCAGTCTGATAGGTCTAACTCAAACTGACGTTATGACATCATTATCACATGGCACAGCTGATTGGTTCTCTCCTGTATCGGTAGCCAATTAACTCGCTGCTCAACATTCAAATATATAACTAGAGCTTGCCATAGCAGTGCAGCTTGCTTCAGAAACCCTCCACCTTCCCCAGCTCCACCTGTATAGATCTGCTACAAGGTGATTCATGCATGTTACATGGTTATATCTTCAGCAGCAATATTCTTTACATGCTCACAGCAGCATGTTGTGGAGCAAGTCTCAGTACTTGCTCTTCCGCAGCGGCAGCGTAGCAAATCTATTCCACCAAGACCAAATACATTAATATTGTCATGTACATTACCATGCCAATCCCTCCGAGAGTTGTCATGACAGAAATGCATATGTGTGTGCATGTGTTTGTTTCTGCTTGTGCACAGCTTTCCCTGTCAAACAAATAAAAATCTAAATATCAGGTCGGGAAATGTCAGGAAAAATAGACCAAAATCTCAAAAGGGAACAGTACATGACATGTCCTCCTGCCTTAAACAAGAACTTCATAATTTTGCCGTGTGAATTAATAATGTATGCAGTGTTTTTTCCTGTAAAATAACAAATTAGCACCAACTGCTTTTTTCAGTTTAGTGCGAAGGCCTTTGTTGATTTTATATTACAATAACACCAAAAGAATTCAAACAATTTATTGTCTTGTGCAAAATAAACTAATTATTAGTGAAAATATGTCCCTCTCCTTTGTGCAGTCATTTACTTTAAATATACTGTATACTTGAAACAAGTAGAATAGAAAACATGCACATTGTGGCTTTATTTTCCTTTGTTGTTGCCTGTTCTTGTGATAAAGTTAGTGAATGCTAAAAAAAAGACCATGGTCTCTATGTGAACGGATTATTTTGTAGACATCTGTTGAAAAATGACACAACATGAAACAATTGGGTGAGTGTGAGGGAATTAAAATAAACTGCTAAGTCAGAGTTGTGTTAATATATTTAACGTTTTGTTTAGAAAAAAATAAAAATAAATACGAGAAGCCCTTTTTTCCACTTGAAGCCCTGCCCCTCAAAATGTCTGTGCACGTTCCTGCACACAACTGAGGAACAAATCAAAATGATTTTCTGTGTTAATCTGCAGCACAGATGTAGAACTTGAACCCGGAACATTCCTTTAATATGTTTCTTCCTGAAGGCCAGTAACATGTAAAACTCTGAACCTTTACAAAAGAATCACATGCCACACAGATATACAATAATCATCTAATTCATTCAGCTGCACAATACGCATTTTGAAACATGCATATGTTTCAGCTAAAATATTTCTATGTGTCATATACATACTCTGTAAGATAACAGGGCATTACACTAAGGTATAACTTTAAAGTTAATTAATCATATGAGATAAGGGTTTGCTTGAAGACAGTGCTGCCATTTAACCCTCAAGTTCTGTTGAGACTGACTTGCTAATAATTACAACTTATTACAAAATTAACTCATTTCCCTTCAAATGATTTTATTCTTTTACTCTGACCTTGTCAAAACAGAAATTATTGAAGCTTTAGCCCTCTGTTTTAACACAAATTTGGCATGCACATTGACAGCTGAATATGATCTAGTATGTTTTTTTTTATGTTTGGGGGTGAAAAACTGATTAAAAAAAAAATCAAGCTAGATTTTACAATTTCTAAAAAAAAAAAAAGGTTTATTCTCATTCAGGTCATGGTTCATGTGTCTTTTTGCTGTGAAATCTTGTTTTTATAAAGTAAACTTAAGAATAATTGTTATATTTTTAGTAATATTTCAAAACGAACATTTACTGGACTGAGGCATCTGTTTACTTGATTATTAATACATAACTCTTTTTAGAAAAATTATTTTAAGATGTGAGTATCAGATATTATACATCAGGCTTTTGAGGAACATTTGTTCATACAATGCATCTCTCAATCTTCATTGTGTGGCATTGCATTATATGTTTTGCTCCTATAATAATACTACAGAGCTTTGAACCTAAACTTAAGCATTTATATTAGTGCTGTTAAAATTAATGCATTAACATGTGCAATAATAATAATTACTTTTTTAAGTTTAACAAGTTAAAAATATTTAATGCAATTAACACATGGCAAACTATGTTGGCCATGTCAGTAAAAAACATTTTTCCTGTCCTGTCAGCTGTTTCACTGTGCTTGTAGCACTTGCTCTTCAATTGCACACACAAATGCGGGGGCGTATGTTTTATATTATATCATGTTAAAGTGCAAAAGAAACCACGTGCATGTCATCAGTTAGCCTAAGTCATGAAGTTACCAAAAAAAGCGATTAAAGCTGCCTTAAAACTGCATGCATTTACATGAGTCAGATTTAAAGTCCACATGAAATCTAAATTAAAGTTTTTTGGGTGTTAGTATCAATATGTTAGACTTAAGGTTATCTATAAAGCCGTATGCAACAAAACAGTGACCAAATTTGTATTTAGAAGATATAAGCATTCAAAGCTTGCAGTTCATCTCTTCTGCCAAAACGGCTAAACAAATCTTTTGACGTCACATCATACTTGATTTTCTCATCAAATCTTCTGACCAATCAAATGCTCTCTGGGATCCGAAGCGCCCGCCTCCTGCACTATAACTGCACCGGCTCGGCTAAGATCACTTGTTCGCAGTTTTTATATTGAATCTGGGGGTAAAAGACTGTCAACTGCAGGTTTACTGAGCTCATCATCTCTGGCCCGAGCAGACATAATCAAAACAAAAAGGAGCAAATCAATAACTTTTGTAGCTTAAAGGATTCATCTATATTTAATGTATAATTAAGAGTTTGATAACTATATTCAATTTATGTATATTTCCTACTTGCTGAAGGGCACAGGTAGCTAAATATGATATTTATTATTATGGGTTTATGTGAAGATTGCTTTAAGTTCACTTAAGTTAGAAGTCGCTACTTTTTAAAGTCTAATAAATGTTAAAATTGATAGCTCAATTATACTGTAATTTTGAATGGCTATAATCAATGGTTAAATATTAGAAGAACAAAAAATGTACTTTTTAATAGAGCAAATAATACTTGCCTTCAACCATTAAAAAGATGCCAATAGACAAATATTAAATATATACTGTCTTTAAGTTTGTTTCTACGTTAATTAGATTGAATGTGAAATTATAGATACAGTATAAAGTGACAACTGATAATACATTTTACGCAAGTAGTCTGTATAAACATCTCATCGACTTTATATTACAAGCTATCAGACTTTTATGTTACATTCTGGCAATGAAAAATAATGTGTGAGCTCCATATTCTCCTATATTATACTATATGAGCCATAAAAACCTGATGTATCAAATATGATACTCAACAAAGGACACATATGCAAACTTTGTTTTAAATTTTTTTTCTCTCTAAAGGTTCAATAAACTGTTTCAAAAAAAAAAAACCTTTTTTTTTTCTTCCTTTTATTTTTAATAGGAAGAAATATTAATTATTATATTATATTATTATATTAATTATTATAATCCTATATTATTATTTTGCCAGGCTTTACAGAATAACTTTAAATGAAAGTTTTTGTGATATTCAATTATCAACCTTTCAGACCCCAAACAGAATATGAGGGTTAAATTTGCACCATCATGTACAGTAATCATATGACACAACGCAACATGTTTCTGTGATAAAACGTCACAATATCACCGTGTGTGATGAACACTAATAAAAGTTCCCTAATCAATATGATCAGGCAAAAAAAAAAAAACATCAGTTCCATCCGAAACACATTTGCATACTTTTGCAGACACCACCTTTTCCTGTTATTAAAATTCTTCGCAAAGAGGCAGAATGCATAAGTGGCTTCCTGCACAGTTGCCTAGGCAACCGAATCCTCATTTCCTGGATCCCTAGTGCTGGCCATTCTGACCAATACCTTCCTCCTGAGAGGACTCTGAGCTGTATTTCCCACGACCCCAGAACGGGCCTCAGGATGAAAGGAGTGCGTCGACTGGTCACTATCCGAAAGCAGTTCTGACTGGCTGCTCAGCGAACTTACATCCGATTGGTCAAAAGAAAATTGTGGGAGGGGCAAATTACTTTGCAAAAGAGGTTCATCCTGCATATCAGGAAGTTCTCTGGACTCCCGTGGTAGTGTGGAATCGAAGGACGGTGTCCGCCGTCTTAGGACTGTGCTGTGCTCCTGAAGATTCACGTCAGTGGGAGGGTCAACAGAGATGCACGGTGGGCTCATTTTCTCCTTCTTGGGCTTTGGTGAAGGTCCAGGTGATGGTAAAATTGGCTGCTGCTGAAGGAGTAACTCTTCCCCGTGCGTTGAGTGACGCCGATAGACATGGAGTTGAGACAGGAAGACATTATTTTCCATACTGTTGTACTTCCGTAGACTTTGAGCGCTGGTACCTGGTTGGTGGCCTGCCCCACTGTGCAATGATTCCTGAAACTGGGCATCAGAACAGAAGGGCGGTTCATAAGGGGACATTTTATGGCTACTTGCCACATGCTGAGAGTTTCTTCTTTGGGTAATGTTCATGTTGAGTTGGATCACCTCATCCAAATCATGCGGATTGGTTTGTGCACGTGTTATTTCAAGAGCTTTTATAGATTGTGTCTTGTACTCGGGCTGTTGACAAGGGATGCTGCGCTGACTGTACACATGTCTTTTTGTTTGTACGCTCGCTGTCCGGTTGCGGAGGGGAGGAGGGGGTGAGGCCTGGGGCGAACAGGGAGCAGATCCACCAGTGAGGGGAATGCTGGGTACTTTGAGGTGAGGGTTATCAAAGGAGCAGGGCTTGCTCGGGATGTGTAAGGTGTCTCTGGAGTCTGCGTTTGTGGAATCAATTGAGTCACTCTTTATTGCTAGCTGCAGTTAAAAACAGATACACACATTAAAAATGATTCATTAAATGACAATTTTATATGCTATTTTTAATATAATGCAAAATATTTTTAAAACTATTTAATTATATATTTATTAATGTAATTTTTTATATTATTAATAATGAATCACCTTAATTTAGATTATAGGTTAAATATATTTATATATTTAATAAACAGATATTTATATACATTTTATACAAAATATTTTATACATAAATATTTGATGTCATTTTATATTAATGTAGATGATAGATTAAACACTATTTAATGATATACTTAACACTAACAAAATGCCACATATATTTGTGTGTAATAATTTGATGTAATTGTATATAAATACACACACACACACACACACACACACACACATATATATATATATATACACACACACACACACACACACACACACACACACACACACACACACACACATATGTGTATATATATATATATATATATATATATATATATATATATATATATATATGTGTGTGTGTGTGTGTGTGTGTGTGTATATGTTTAGTTGCAATTACATAAGAGTTATATCATTATATTAACTTAAATAAATACATCATCAATGGTGTATATAAGTACAATTAAATGTAAATGATATTATTAGCATAACAATTTTACATGATTTTCAGAATATTTTAGTATTTGGTTTGTCTCTCTTTTGCTTTGATGACAGCAGCATGAACCTTTGTGTAAAGTTTCTGTAAATTCTGATGATAATGTTGTAAAAAAACCTGATTTGAGATTTGATCCAGTGTAAGAACATCTGTCCTTTTGTATAAATGTTCACTTGATCAATGTCATAATTTGTGTGTTTTATTAGTGACAAAGCATTTTACTGTAATTGTCTAATAGATGTACTCTGTTGTCATCCCTAGTATAAACAAATAGTCATGAGGATGAGAGTTACCGCAGTACCTGTCTCCGCAGGGCTCTGAAGGCATTGCTAGATCTTGCTCTTTGATGTAGAGGGTGGGGACCAGGAATGGATGCCAGGTTTGTCTGAGATGCAGTTCCTGGAACCTGCATTACGGCACTGTCTTCAAAAGACTGGGTGCCGAGTGAGAGAGAGGAGCCTAAAAAACACGTAGACAGCTTTAGTCATATTCTCTCTCTGCATGTGTGTCATGACCATTAAGAACTGGCTTTGTTTTGTCACCTGGTAGTGTAGAGTCCTGTTTGGAGAATCTGTCATGAATGGACCCATATACAGGCTTAACAGGATAAAGCATGTAACTGTCATTAGGTAAGGACAGCATCCGTGATATAGACGGCCTGCTAACTGTCAGGAAGTTGCCATAATTAGGGTCCTGGCCCTGTAAACACAACAAATGTATGTAACAACGGTTTTTTATTTTTTTAAAAGCAGGCTTGAAGACACTACATATTCTTTAAAAAACTGCAATATTTATATAATAATAATAATAATTATAATGACGATGATTATTATATAAAAATAACGTAATCCAATGTTTCTTTAATCTAATATATAATCTGTCCTATACTCAAATTAAACATTCAATGAAAAAGATTGGTGCACTTTAAGACTTTATATGTTGACTTTAAATTTGACTACAGATTTATTTTTACCCCTATGGTATACCTAAGTAGGAGGGGTCACACTTGTGATCCTTGGTAGGGAAATATCTTAAAATATATATATATTTTTAATGATTTTTATTCTTTAACATTTTGTATATTGAGGGGACCTCTAAATTTTGCACTATTTCTAGATAAAATAATCTAAACATAGAAAAACTATTTTCTGACATTACTTAGTTTTATTAGGCTTTCCATTTAGATATATATTTAGACATTAACAAAGACTACTTAAAAAACAAACATTTAAGCCTTTTCTAATAACCTTCACCCAAGATTCAAGTATAGTAAAACTAAACATTCAGATTTTATTTTCTCATCCTAAACATATCTAAAATACATTTAGCATTACTTAATATCTATTAATTATATTTGGGGGATTACATGGTATAATATTTTCAAGAGAACTGTCAACACCTGTTCATGTGAGAAAGTCTCCATTTTAACAGCTGAAACCTCAAGCCCAGTGGCTCCGCCCACAGAGGCGGTGCTTTGTCTACGACTGCCTTGAAGCTCTTTCTTCAGCTCCGCCTCCATCTCGGCCTCCTCACGGGCATCTTTGTTACTGTCCTCCAAATGTTTCATGAGCACAGCGACCACAACATTCACCAGCACAAACTGTGCCACCAGCACGAATGTCACAAAGTACATAGGTGACAAAAGCGGCAGGTAACTCAGGCATTTGTCATTTTTACATTCCCGCAGGGTATCCTAGACACACACAGAGAAACACAGAAATTGTGAGTTCTGTTCAACGCAAAAAGTGACGAGTTCTGATAATGTACTGTATGTGGGCGACAGCTGTTAGTCTCACGAAACATTTGCGTTTTGGGTTCGGAATGACAATGACGGCGAGTTTAAGTCTAATTAAACACATTCCACATTCCATAATCATGCATTTATGACATGCAGCATGAATATTTCCATGGTTTTTGAAATACCTTCATTATTCCATTCCAGTTATCTCCGGTGGAAATGCGGAACAAAGTGAGGAATGCCATGCCGAAATTCTGAAATGTAGCATGTCTGCTCAATCCCTCACATGGATTCTCCTCTGCACATTCTGATTTTAAAATAAATTATTTTAATACTTCATCTCCAAAATTCATTTATTTAAAAGATTCTGAAGTTGCATTGAACTATATTGATCAAACATGACAGTAAAGACATTTAATGAATTAAACATTTTACCCCCCCCCCCCCCCCAAAAAAAACAACAACAATTCTGAGCAGTACAACTCGTATAACAATACTATAATAATAATAATAGTCACAACTGATATTAAGAAGAGGAAGAAGAGTTTTAATTAAATAAATGCAGCCTTGGTGAGCATAAAAGACTTGCTTAAAAAACATAAAAACGTTTTACTGACCCCAAACTTTTAAATAGTAGTGTATGATAACAGAAAATAAAAGGTATACTGACCAAGTTTGCCAAAAAGTTCAACTCCCAGCGCTGCATAGATGAAGAACAGCAGCATAAATAGCAGACCCAGATTACCAACCTAGAAAGCCAGAACATCACCAGAATAAATCCACTTACACCATCATCTCGGGCCATAAAAGGTCTCTGTGAAGTAGTTCCACAATACAAATAGCATGTACTGTAGCACAAGATATACTGTATAAACTTACTGACCTGCGGTAAAGCTTGAACTACTGTATCCAGAAGAGATCTCATTCCTGTGGCCATCTTTAACAGCTTCAGCACTGAAAGAAATTTGATATCACATATCATTCCCCTTTTAATCACTGAAATCTCTCTTTGACATTACTGTCTAAACCTAAACTGTAATAAATATCTGTTTATCAGCTACTGTTCTCTACTGTATTCTACTTGAATAGACTTTAAAATGTAATTTATTCCTCTGATGCACAGGATAATTTTCACCACCCTTCACTCCAGTTTTCAGCGATCCTGCAGAAATCATTCTAATATACTGGTTTGCTGCTCAAGAAACATTTCTTATTATTATTATGAATGTTGAAAACAGTTATGCTGCTTAATATTTTGGTGATTTTCTTTCCAGGATTCTTTAATGATTAGATAGTTCAAACAGCCTTTATTTGAAATAAAAATGTTTACCTTTACTTTCATGTTTGATCAATTGAATACATCCTTGCCGAATATAATGTTTAAATTCTTACGGAAAAAAAAGGAAGAAGAAATTTTACTGACCCCACACTTTTGAGCGATAGAGTACATAAAACTTTTTACATTTCCCATTTTTATTAGAGGTGCTAGAAAAGCTTAGGAACTTCTCTATTGTACGCTGTTTTATTTTGTCACTTGTCACAGCTGCTGTGTGTGTGTCTTCATGTATTTGGTACCTCTGGCGATGCGCAGCACCCTCATTATGCGAATAATGGTTGGGTTGATGGGTAGTGAGGCATTCAGGTCAATTTCCTCAAGTGTGATGCCCATAATGGAGAGAAGAACAATTGCCAAGTCTAACTGATTCCACCTGACAGAAAAAAAAGATAAGGTGAAAGAAACACAGAATGAGATAAAGACAAGGTCCTATGAAACCATTTAATATTCTTAAAAAGAGCTGTTAAAGCATGTGTTGCTTTAACACTTTCTTTCTTTCTTAACTTTATTTAAAGCTTAAAGATCCATGGATCATGAAGGAAAGACGATGGAAGATGATGTTAGCATTCCGTATTTTTAATTTATAGAGGAAAGTTATTAATTTATAGACTTTTGGGGCTATTTTTCTCTGTTAACGTCACAGGATATGTCACAAAGGTGTCTCCTAATTATTCATGAGTCTGCATGGCCTTATTTTAAGAGAAGGCCTTGTCTCATTATTATTCATGACATCACGTGACCTTTCTCTATGACTTCAAACAGTTGATACCATATGAGAACATGGGTTGCAAGTTTTCACGTTTGCATGATATGCGATGCTGACAGAGCAACAGGATTTCAATCAATGATTGATATTAACTTTCTGTTAATAAAAAAATAAAATTAAACAAAGGTTTTCACAAAAATATTAAGAGGCACAGCTGTTTTTAACCGATAATAATAAGAGATGTTTCTTGAGCAGCAAATCGGCATATTAGAATAATTTCTGAAGGATCACGTGACACTGAAGAACAGTAATGATGCTGAAAATTCAGCTTTCCATCACAGGAATAAATTATAACTCAAATTATATTTAAATAGAAAACAATAATCTTAAATTTTAATAATATTTCACAACATTATTTTTTTTGTTATCAATAATAATCGAATAATCAGAAAGGTTGATATATACCATTAAATATATTCCTAATATTTTGAACAGTAGTGTATAATTGATGCATTTTAGTTGAACTGCAACGAAACTAAACTCATTCCAATTGTTTTCTCATTGCTTCTTGAATGACTTCATGACTACTGTGATGAGAACAGTGCTGAAATGTCAGTTTGAGAAAAGTAATCAACCAGTGAACATACTGTCTAGGAAACATACTGTATTTCTGCATTGTGTCCACATGATGGAGCCTTACCTCTCTTTGAAAAATCTCCGAAAGCCAAATGCAACCAATTTCAGCACAGACTCAATCACAAAGACCAGTGTGAAGAAATAATTACAGTACTTCAGACCTTCATCCAGATACTGAGAAACAGACACAAATAAAGACAGTCAGACACATGAAATATTAAACTCTGAATTCAACAGAAATGTAAAATTGACCATTTATTTATACAGACCTGGTCTTATTATAAATAATGCATCAGCGCAGGTTATACAGTAAAATAATATATGTTTTTGTCAAAATCTTTTATTAAAATGTATTAAACTGCTCTGCCTCTGAAACAACTTTTTTTTCGATTGACATCACCAAGATCACTCCCGATCTAATATATCTATATATTATGCAATTCCAATTTTTCATGATCCAAACAATTTCCGATGCATAAAATCAATTATAACTCTGCATTTGTTTATATGAAATACTGTTTTGCTCTGAATAATATCTGATAATGGAATTATGGGAGTGAACCAGTGCAATCTTTAACTAAACATACAAATAATTAATTGTAATTAATTAAACTTTCACAGAAATAAAATGGAATATAAAATTAAATTATAAAATTAGTCAGTTTCCGTTCAGTTTAAGGTAACTAAAATGACTAAAACTAAAATAAAAATTAATAAAATTAAAAAGATTAAAACAACTAATCAAACTAATAAAAATTACTAAAACACAACAAAACTTTGAAACTTAGTTATATTATTAATAAATACCAAGATACTGAAATAACAAATGCTAAACACTTGTGGAATTTTTCAAACAGGTTTCTGTTAACCTATTGATAGTGTCATTGCTCTGTAGAAGTGACGTGTGTGTGTGTGTGTGTAATACATCAAACCTTGGGTTGTCTGTAGTGCTCCATTGACATTGTGAGCACATTAATGGCGATGATGATGGTGATGAAGAGGTCCAGATAATGGCTAGTGCAGAGAGTGTGAATATAGAGGCGTGTTGGAGAGTAGTCTGCATAGTACGGTCTCTGCAGAGCCTCTAAAAGACAAAAAACACAGAGAACAATAGAACCCCTTCATTAGGGTGTATTCAGATCGTTCAGGTACTTACACACTCATCTTGCATCAAAGGATGCTGTGAACATCCTCAGTCAAGATTTTAGGTTTAAATATATCTGTTTTGTAATACAGATTTGATTTGAATATATGTTAATATTCACAAGATTTGCAAGGTTTCATTGTAAATAACTCAAGGGGAAGCTGTCTGTTGTTAGTGCACCGTATAGGCTAATTTGTTGTCCCTGTCAAACACAAGCACACTGACCCAGTTTTTGCTTGGCCAGTATATTGCTAACGTAGCAGTGTGTGTGCGTGTAGTCACAGTTAGCAAACAGTCCAGTCATCTGAGGGACGTTATAAATGTCCAGCCAAGCATCCCCCACATCCATCATGGCTCAAGACTGCTCAAGGTGTCTTTGAGACAAGCTTTGTGAGCATTTGAGGGAGGGGGAGAGCAGGTGATGTCCTGAGACAGCTAACTAATTCATTTTCCAGTTCAGGCACCCTTACATACAATACTGTGGCAGTAACATGGTGCACTAATGGTATTTAATAAATGGTACTGTGAATATTACTTGTGTAAAACTCACATCCTTGATGCTAGGGAGATGTCGGTGGTTGACAGGTTGTTGAATTGCATCTCTGAATTGGTGGGTTTTTGTTAATGTGAGCCAAAATCATCACAATTAAAAGAACCAAAGACTTAAACTACTTTAGTCTGTGTGCACTGAATTTATTTAAGACACGAATTTCACAATTTGAGTTGAATTACTTAAACAAAATGAACTTTTCCACGACATTCAAATTTATTGAGAAGCACCTATAGTTGCTCAAGTGTACTAAATGGCTTTTATCATGTTGCTATATACAGTAGGTGCTTGGGTTTTTCGAGTACATTTTACAGTGTTGACATGGTTTTATGGTGCTAGCAGTGTTGGATAGTCCCTAAAGAGCCCTAAGAGCCCATTCTGATATCAAAACATGGCTTAGGTCCCTAAATTTGTAAAATATAAGAAATATATAATTGTTTTTATATCCGTGTTACCTGACAATAGTAGTTCTAAAGAAAGATTATTGTTAACCATAATCAAAGCACATGATTTAAGTGGGATTTGAGGCAAGAGTAAACTAAAATATATATATATATATATATATATATATATATATATATATAAATAAAAATGTCTACATGTCATAATGGATAGTCATCGCATGTATCAGAATTAGGCTATCTATTTGCTCACACACGAACAGCTCTGTTTCATCTCGAAGATGTGTTCTGTCTTTGCGCTTGTCAAATTTCGCCGTGTAAATAGCAAATCTGTCATGGCACGAGTGCAACTGGCTCTTAAAGGGAATGGAAGATGAGAAACTGATTGGTTTATCGCACGTTACACCCAAAAAACACCCATTA
Source organism: Carassius carassius (assembly GCF_963082965.1). Taxonomy (NCBI): domain Eukaryota; kingdom Metazoa; phylum Chordata; class Actinopteri; order Cypriniformes; family Cyprinidae; genus Carassius; species Carassius carassius. The sequence goes on from NC_081760.1 coordinate 8,752,226, forward strand.
CTCATTAAGAGAATAGGGACAACCTGTTTAGACCATGCGCCCAGGCGCGCCAACCGTTTTTCCGTCGTTCAAATAGCAAAAGTGGATTTGGATACAAGTGCACCTGCGCCGTGCGCTTTACACTTTGCATTTAGATCGTTAAAATAGGGCCCAAAGGGTTTCTGAAGAGTGCAGCTGTGGAAATCACTACTAATTGTCCATTTCTTAAGCTAAATACACACAATAGCATTTAAACTCTACTAACAATGTGTGTTGCAGTGAAGTTACAAGCAATAAAAGCAATGAGTTCCATGCTAGTTGTATTCTAACCAGCAGTGACAAGCCAGAAAATATTTTGTTGCCCATTGCCTTTAAATATTATATAGTGGAGAAAAAAGTTCGCTTTCAGTGACAGCAGAAAAATGACTGAAACTTTTTATTATGACACAGTCTGACTCAAAACACGTATAACACTCACTCCTGCGTCTTTTTTCCATGCGCTTCTGTCTCTTCTCCTCTCTCTGTCTGGCCTCCTCTTCCTCCTGGTCTTGTCTACACTTGTGGAAATTCTCGACCACCACACCAACAAACATGTTCAGCACGAAGAAGCTGACGATCAGCAGGAAGGAGATGAAGTACAGAAGCATCCATGGATTATGATTCCTTATGGGCTACAAAAGAAAAACGGAGAAATAATTTAGATAGAAATGGTGAACTAAAGAAATAGTTTTCATAAAGAAATATTCATGTGTGCATAAAATCAGCATACCGTAGTAACAGTATATTAAGCATATGCATTTTATAAGCTTGCAAATACTTTTCCTACCATTATTTTGTGGAAATTGTAGATGTTTGCTCTTGGCATTTACTTTGCTGCATCTAGAGTAATTCTGCACATTTATTTAATCTCGTAAAACCACTAATTTAGGACTGTGACAACAACTTGTAATGAATTTAAAAATGCAGGTCACAAGGCTTATTGTTTTCACTCGTCTGAACATTAATTTATGTATTTTGATGCTGCTCTCATCTCCAAAAGCAAGTTTTTTTTCAAATCAACTCCTGCAGTAGCATTCATAATTAATTTGGTCATGCCATGTGCCAAAATTAATTATATTCAGAATAATATTCCAGCTGTCTTAGTTAAACACAAATTCAATTTATTTTTAAGAATAAAACTACCTAAATGTAAAAAAAATAAATAAAAATTCAGACATTTTCAGAATCAAACTGTTGGAATACTGGTTTTAACACAGCAAGTACATTTACATTTATGCATTTAGCAGATGCTTTTATGCAAAGCCACTTACATTGCATTCAGGCTACACATTTTTTTATCAGTATGTAAAAGTAGCATTAACCTGATGCATATATAATCAGAATATGAAAATGTACATTACAATTTCTAAGCACATGTAAAAGTCATAGCATGTTTGCCAGGATGAAAAGAAGGCAGAGAGGAAGGAGCCCATCAGTAAGAAGGCATAGACAGGAAATGCGACAGGAAGAAAGTGCAGAATGGAATGGAAACTCTGTACTTGTCTTAGTGTATAGGCAACACAATTGGTATTTGTCACCACACAAAAGATGGGCTGCTGTAAAGGACACTATGTTAAACAGTTGTGTTGAGTCTGTTACTGACCGTGGCTCAATGTTTCTGTGTATGTGTGTGAGAGAGAGTGTGTATAAGACCTCTCAGTGGAATTAAATGATGAATGTTCTGTCTCTCCTCCTCAACCTGCTCATTTTGGTGTCCTCCACTGTATCTTTTATCTCTCGCTTCCTTATTCTTCAGTTCAGGGCTGAATTAATCAAACACTCTCTTTACCTAAAAACCTGCTGCTGCCTTTTTTGAGTGTGTCACTTGAGCTTCAGGGAAGAAAAAAGCAGTAAACACTTCTGGTGCCTGTGTTTTCTTTTTTAGTTATAATGGACAGATTCAGAGTACGGTGTAAATGTTTCCATACTCTGTAGAGTTATTTAAAGAATGCACACAAACACACATACACACCTGTTGGTCCACAGCCACAGCATCTAAGCCATCGTACATGATGCTGACCCAGCCGTCTTTAGATGACAGGACAAATAATGACATCAGTGCCTGTATAACATAGATCAAATGGATTAATGTAAATAAGGTAATATTTTACAGAATAACAGTACCACTGTCAACAACATGAAAATCAATAAAAAGTTGAGGGGAAGGTGAGATGAACACAATCTTTACCAGTTGAGAGCCACTGCACATATGTATATATATATATGTGTGTGTATATATTAAAACTTTTGTTTTGTTTTTGAGAAACAAAATATCCAAACATACTACATTTCCTTGGGAAGTAAAAACTTTCTTAAAGAATATGTCTTGAATACATTTTTTCTCCATTAAGTGTATTGTTTGTGGTCAATATGATTATTTTACATTATTGAAAGAGGTCTCTTATTTATCTGGTCAAAAATACAATAAAAACTGTAATACTGTGAAATACACTTTTTTATTTTAATATATTTTAAAATGTAATTTGTTCTTGTGATGTCAACCATAACCCATAGTCACAAGATCCTTCAGAAATCATTCTAATATTATAACTTGGTGCTCAAGTAACATTTCATATTATTATCATATTATCAATGTTGAAAAGAGTTGTGCTGCATAATATTTTTGTGGAAAATGTGATAGATTTGTGATAAAGATTTAGTAGTTTTTTTATGAATAGAAAGTAAAAAAAAAAAAATGTGTAACAATGTGTAAGTCCTTACTGTCACTTTTGATCAATCTAATGTATTTATGTTGAATAAAAAGTATTAATTTATTTCAAATAATAATCTCATTGACCCCAAAACTTTGAACGGTAGTGTACATTGTTCATTGTTTGAACTGTCAGCACTTGACATTCAAATCAAGCACATGTTGGATGTGAAACATAATTTTAATTAATAACATGATGGTATTAAAGTTGCAGGTCTAAACTAAGAATAGCACATATTATACAACAGAAGAGAAAAAACTGTCCACCAAAACCCTGTCATTCTGATGAAATATGCTTGTGGGACCTGAATCTAAAATATAATGGGTTGCTTCATGGTTTAGAAGGCCAAATGGAAAGGTTGATTATTTTAATAAAAGAAGCCTCCAGTGGACATAATTCATTCTTCATGAATTCCCCCTTAATGTCTACCTCTATATGTGTGCATAAGTGTGAGTGTCCTACCTGACCCAGGTTATCGAAGTTGTACTTCCTACGGACCCATTTGTATTTAGCCCGCAGACATTCAGATTTATTGGTGATGTTTCTAGTATCAAAGCCTTCACAACGATAAAACTTCCCCTTAAAGAGCTGAGCAAAAGAAAAACACCTTATATTTAGACAGCATTATTACAAATAAACTGCTCATTACAATGCATACTATTGCTCTAATAAATAAACATGAATATAAGTTAATAAAAATGAAGTGAATTCCGATTTTGACTTCTTTTAAAAATTTAGACACTAGCAATGTGTGTGTACCTGAACTCCCAGAATGCCAAAGACAATGAAGAAAGCACAACAGATCAACACAATATTTCCAATAGGTCTGAGAGATGTGATCAAGGTTTCAACAACCAGCTTCAGTCCAGGAGCCCTGCTTATGACCCTGATAACGCAAACAGACACAAAGAAATGCATATTTGGTGTGGCAACAATATTTGAACTCAATGCAAAAGCACTGAACTAGAAAGCGGCTGTTAATAAAAGGGCTCAGAGTGTTGCACAACAAGCTGACGAGACAAGATGTTCTTTAGTGTTAGCCTTGAAATAAATAAGGAAGGCTTCTCAGCAGAATATCTCGCTGTCAGAAATTTGCACGGTATTGTTCAAATGTGTTTTGTGGAATAGTTTCCTGACAATAGCAAGAGATGAAATGTGGTTTCAGCACCATGGACAGCAGTATTATACAATTTAGGGATACATGAATTATAATTTTTTCATTAAACTCTATGATTCCTTTTGAAGTGCAAATAAAATTTGAGAGCTTTGGCAAAGGGGAAGATTATCGGCATATACAAATTAATTTAGGTCTACTCCTCACACAAAATTACAGTATGAATTAAGAATAGTGATGCACTGTAATTAATTTTTTACAGAAATACCACAAGCGAAATTAAAGTTTTCATTTAGCCGAAAACTGAAACAGAAAATAGTTTATTTAATTATCAATTAATTAATCAAATTGATTTAGAACTGAGATAAAAACTAATAATGTAATAAAAAACTGTGTTTTACTGTATATTCTGTTTATGCATTTAAATAGGTTTTAATGATATAATTACATTTCTGTTACAATTCATTGTTGAAATATGTAATAAAAACTGTTTTTTGTGAATTATTCAAACGTGTGTCAAGTAATTTTTTTGTATTTCATTATAAAATTTACAAAATGTAAAAGCTGGGACTTTGTTTCATATCCAAAAAAAAAAAAAAAAAAAAAAAAGGTTTAGTAGGATTTTTTGTATGATAGTCCTGCTAAATATAATGTTAAGTGAATTTTTGTCCATGCATCAGCTAAAAGCAGCATAGAATAAAAGATCTTGATTCATCAAGATGAAGATTGGTTCAAAATGAGAACTCAGTAACATCAATCCAGCTGTTTTGTAAACGCTTTAGTCAATGATTTCAGCCCTCCAAAACCTTTTCAGGGAAAACCGAAAATAATTTTGGTTTCTAAAATTTTGGTGCATCCCCATTTCAGATAAATTAAAATATGGTCCCAGAGTTGTATACTGTACACTACTTATATTGAGAATTTTTGGAGTTCACCAGCTCTGTCCCCAATTCACTCCCATTGTATTGCAAAAGAGCAGTGTGAACAATCTGCTAAACATCTTCTTTGTGTTCTTCAGAAGAAAGATGAGTGAAGAATATTACAAAAGCCTACAATAGAGGACTTTGTGTACTTCTACACATTCATACACACCCACACACACCTTCAATAAGAGTCTTACCTCAAGGGCCTTAGTGTTCTGAGCAGTCGAAGTACACGTAAGATACCCAGGATTCTGTTTCCGCCAGAGGAGGCGAGAGAGACCAGGATGTCCACAAGAGACACAAATACCAGCAGGCCATCCAGAACATTCCAGCTGCTCTTCAGGTATGAGGCTGGACCAGCATATAGCCCAAGAGAAACCACCTACAACACCAACAACATAATAATCATAATCACTGTCATGAGCATGTTGATCCGAATCTACCTTGTTTTATTATTCTATTATAAGTTACTAAACTAAAATGTTTGCCTTTATTATATCAGTTAATGATATTGTATTAATTTCCTACCTTGACAGTCATCTCAGCCATAAAGATCACAGTGAAGATGTAGTTAGACACTTTGAGAAAAATCCGTTCCTGTCAAACAAACAAATAAATAATGAAAATGTCATTTAAAAAGGCAACAAATGCACCACATCTTTTCAAGACCAATAAAAGAGCAGCTATGAGGTGTTACTCTGTTTTACATACTGAATCCACCCAGTGACTGTTTACAGCATTTATTTAGCACATTATGACATTTCATGACTGAGATATAATGGATATTATCATTTTAAAGTTGTATTCAGGGATTTTTATTTTATTTTAGGTTTACAGATGATATGCACATTAAAATGTTTAAAATCATATAATTCTAAAATCAGTTTCCAGTATTAACCCACACAACCATATGTAGTTATGATAAAATAATACCAATAATTATTTTTCTCAATAAATGTAAAAAAATATATAGTTTTCAATGCAAAATTTTATACAATTTAAACAAATATGATACAATTTAAATAAATTTTGCAAAGTGATACAGTCCATTAGTTCTAACTAAGATACATTTATAATATTTATAGACTATATAATAAAAAAAAATTAACTGGTGTGTGGTCACAGGTATGTGTTTATCGGCTATTTTACAGTGCTTTGAACGCTGTAAATCAGATTTAAGATGGCACTGCTACAACTGCAGTTTCAATAATACCACATTCACACCATCAGCACATCAGAATGATTTCTGAAGGATCATGTTACACTGCAGGCTGGAGAAATGATGCTGGAAATTCGGTTTTACCATCACAGGATATTGCTGATTCTACAGAATATTTGATCAAATAAATGGTGAGTATAACAGACTTCTTTCAAAAACATTAAAAGATCTCACTGACCCCAAGCATTTGTACAGTATCATGCATATATAATAAAACTCAATGATAGTGCTAGAATAAGTGTTGTGATTGTGTTCACCGTGCTGTCAGCCTGGATGTCAGGTCTCTCTAGAGCGATTGTGATGCAGTTAAAGAAGATGAAGAACAGCACAATATGATCAAACATCTTGTGAGTGATGACCTTCTGACAGCGAATACGGAACCTGCAGAGAACAAGAGAAAGTGCTGTGTGAACAGCATAAAAATGTGCAAGCACAGCATTCATTAAATGCGTATATGTGTATTTAGCTGGTCTGGTGTGTTTGCCCTCACTTATTTTGGGGGGAAAATAAGTAAAGTGACCAGTCCTCATGGTCTCTACACCACTGGGGTTTATACGGCTCCAACAGTCTCTTCACAATCAGACACCAGCTCTAAATCAAACATAAACATATGACCCAATAATATGTGTATTTTCCAAAGAAAATATTAAAATATTATATAATATAAAATTATTATAAACTTATTAAACACGTAATATTTGAAATATTTAACAATGGCAAGAATATTTTATCTGTGTGACTGATATATTAGTGTAATCAATAAAAATGATTAAAGAAAAGGTTCCACCTCCTCAAATTCATCATCATCCGCCCCCTGTATGGATGGTGGACTGGGACGTGTAATGTTCGGAGAGGATGGATATCCTCCATCTAATCTGCCGTTACACTCCAAATATGGGCGTGGAACCTGTAGGAGCTCTGGATAATCAAATGACCCAAGACATGAAACTCCGCCCAGACTGCCAGTCCTGCTGGATTTCCCATCTTCCGATTGGCTGTCATCCATGCTGTCCTGTCCCGCTCCTGAAAGCAATGACTCACGCTCCCCCAACTGAGCGCGTCTCATTAGACTGGGGGCGTGGCCAAGGCTGTTCCAGCTGGAGCGCCGACTTCCCCAAAGACTGGACTACAACAGACACACAAACTGTAGCTGATTATTACGGCATGCAACAATTGGTGTAGTATGATAGAACAAATTAAAAAAGACATAAGTAAGTTGACATATATACAGCAGTGAGAGGGACAACATGGACAATTTGTAACCACTTACATATGACAATTAAGATCATTTGAGATGACTGAATTGAATGGTTAATAATTAAGAAAATGATCTAAAATTAAATTATATTAATTATCCCTGCTGTTATGGATGTTTATCAAATAGTATAAGTAACAAAAAATATATATATTATTTAATATTATATTATGATAAGGGAAACTGATAATACCAGAGAAAAGCAGATATTTATATAATTTATACTTTTTAAAAATAGTCTGACTCATATATGTGATTAACTATGTTTTATACATTTTTCCAAAGCTTTAGTAGTTTTATTTATTAATTTATAGATATTTGGTTATACATACATACATACATATATACACACAAATATCCATAAAATAATTTTGAATATTTTGAATCATGAACATGATTAAATATTATTTACACAAATATTTACATATCTTTTGTATTTTTTAATTATTAATTTATGCTTATTTGGTTAGATATTTATTCAATTGTATATCCAATATAGTAGAGCTTATCAATATTTAAACAAAACTCTAAAAGCTCAAAATATAAAAGGCAATAAAAACAGTATGAGGCCATGGTAAAACCACTTTAATGAAGAAGAAAAAAAAATCTTAAGGTCAATGTTTGCTTTTAAAATGTCATGCCTAAAATTCTCAATGAATGTTTATATTTGTAGTGTAAAGCCTTAAAAGCTGTAATTCTAATATGAATTTAGTTCAAAACATTAATTGAAATGTTGTTTATGAATACTATTTGTGTAGGTTTACTTGAAATGGGATTACTCCTCACCAGGGATCTTTGGTCATGAGGCTCGGTGGAGGTGTTGCTGTTGCGCCGTGATTGGCTATAGATGTGTGACACCTCAGTTCTGGGTGTGGCATCAAGCTGTATGTGTGTATTGTGAGGTGGCATGGACGCTCTAGGTTCCAGGTGTCCATTGGAGATGGGCATTAATGTCTGCATTTTCATCTCTGATCCTAATATCAACAAAAGATAAACATAAAATAACAAAATATATAAAAACAGCTGTGCACACACACACATACCTGAATTCAGTAGTTCTCTCAGTTTGTCCTCATCACCATAGTCAGATGACATGTCATCAGTGTCAGATCTGCTAGCATCACCCTGAAATAGAGAGAGAGATGACATTTAAAAGCTAAAGTTTTGAATTCATAGTAATGAATGATCATATTTTCACATCAACCCAAACATCACAAGGCCAGCCTAAATAAATGCAGAACAAACACAATTACATTTGCTCTTTCAAGGGTATGCAACTCTCTACCGTCTAATCTCATGCTCAGTTAACCGTTTTTCATTTTGTCCTCGTCCCATTTCCTTTAAGTCATTGAACTTCCTATGCATTTAAAATCAAGATGAAACAGCATTTGGATCCATTTGAAGTATTATTTATTAATTTAAATGTTCTTTTCTTTTTAACAGTGTGATTCTTTTATGTCACTAAATATGTGACCTTGGACCACAAAACCAGTCTTAAGTTTCATGGGTATATTTGTAGCTATAACTAAAAATACATTGTATAGTTCAGAATTACAAATTTTTCTTTTATGCCAAAAATCATTAGGATATTATTTAAAGAACATTTTCCATGAAGATATTTTGTAAATGTCCTACTGTAATTATATCACGTTTATTTATTAATAATATGCATTGCTTAGGATTTTTTTTGCACCCTCAGATTCCAGATTTTCAAATAGTTTTATCTTGGAAAAATATTGTCAGATCCTAACAAACCATACATCAATGGAAAGCTTATTTATTCAATAATGATGAAGGGAAACTGATCATACCAGCTTTCAAATGATGCCTATTATTTTTTCTATAATTTTAAATATTTGAAACAGGATAAGTCATTAGAAAGAAATCCATTGGGAATAGATTTTATTCTGATAAGTGGCTATTCAATATCAAAACACACTAGGTTGTGTATTTCCTAGATGGGTTATTCCACAGGAACAACGGCTATTGTGATTTTTGATCGTTTATACTCCAAAATCTTCAATTGTAAATATTTGAAAAAATAAAGAGTGATGGTAAAAGAAGCGAAAAAGTTGGAAAGCAGGAATGAATGAGAATGAGAAATGTGTATTTTGAGTATTATGTGAGTAGGTAAAGTGTCCAGTGTGTATGTGTGTGATATTTGTACCTTGTGGACAAAAGAGAGAGAGATAAAAGACAGAGAGGAAAAAAATGTACCACAGAAGGTTTGAGTGAAAGCGTTTTCCTATCAAAAACATCCTCACACCAGCTGGAGCTCAGCATCTGCACTTATACAATACAGATGAGTCTCATCTACATGAAAATTACACACACACACACACACACACACACACACACAAACCAAACATACACCAATCCACACGATCAATCTTTTTGATGTGACACCAATAACAAAAGGAAACAAGAGTGTGTTTTCTTCATTTCCATGCATGCTCAAAGGAAATCCCTTTTTTCATGGTGTGCATACTGATTACTGTGTTGTAATTTAGTTACAGTGCAATAATTCTAGTCCTCTGATTGCATCTTACTCTGAGCATGTTTGGACATCACAATAATTCAGATGTTTGGACTCATTTTCTCATTCTCACAGCACCCATTCACTGCAGAGGATCCATTGGTGAGCAAGTAATGTAATGTTAAATTTCTCCTAATCTGTTCTGATGAAGAAACAAACTCATCTACATCTAGGATGGCCTAAGGGAGAGTACATTTTCAGTAAATTTTTTAACCAATGGATTTTTTAATGTTTTAACCAAAATGTACTCACTGCATTAGATACAAAATATCAAAGCAACTGGCATTTTTTTTAAAGAAAAATATTACAAGCACACTTTTCAATCAAAACATTTCAAGAAAAGATATATACAGTACTGTACTGTAGTCCGTAGTCCAACATATGCAGTCTTACCTCAGCTTGAAAGCCCTCTACTAAGATTGCAACTAGCAAGTTGAAGAGGACGTAATTCCCAAAGGTCATCAAGGCCACAAAGTACAGAGCCGCCCAGGGGGAGGTGGAGGCCATGCCGTTATATAGAACCACATTCCAGTCCTCCTGGGTCAAAATCTGTAGAGACACAGAATGACTGTTAGCACACATATCACATTTTAAACCATCGTCTTACATTGTGAGCAGGCAAATACTGAGCATGTAACCACCAATTAACACCTACTTTAGTTTTATCATTTAAAAAATGTCAAAATTGAATGTATTGCTTTAACATACCTTGAAAAAAAAATAGTATTTTGATTATAATGATTAATGGTGTATTCATATTAATTATATTTAATTGGTGATGGATCAATATTAACAGGTGACACAACCAAAATTGAACTTGAAGTGAAAAATCTGAAACTGAATTGAAAACAAGAAAAAAAAGAAAAAAAGAAAAAAAAACTTAAGTATTAATGCATAATTTAACTCTCATTGGCTGCAGAAATTTTATGAAAGATTATTCTGATTTACATTGAAACTATCTGATTTACAATATTTAATATACAATTATTAAATATATCAACAACAATGATAATTCTTATTCTTATTTTCTGTTGAAATAAAAAAAATGCAAAGTTTATCTAGCTTAAAAATTTATTTTCTTTAATAAAGACACATTATTTCAACTTAATATAAATATTTAAATATAATAATATAAAAAAATAATTAGCACAAGCAAAGTAGCAAATTATTTATATTTACACTAACTATGAGGTATTTAATGGGTATTATTACAAAGAAAGAAAAATAATATTAATAATGTTCATCATCTGGCTGACTACGACTTGTATACATTTTTCTACAAATCCTGTCATATGTCGCAAACTGACAGTCACCACTTATAAGCTATTACTAAATATTGTAGAAACATAATTTTCTGTAAAGTTGCTTTGTAATGATTTGTATTGTAAAAAGCGCTATACAAATAAACTTGAATTGAATTGAACTGAACTGAATCATCATTGTTAGTATAAACAAGTAAAACAAATGAAACCTTTATTTTTTTTATTTATTGGCTCATTTCAAATTCAACTTGCAAATGTGAAGAAACTTTGTTTAGTTTGTTTTCCCTTCACTCCAGCACATTTCACACAGGCATCACAACAGAACCTGAACTCATCTCTGCCTCTTCCTGCAGACTGATTTAGAACAGAAGAAAAACAGCAGGTTGAGTCTGGAGTTTATATTCTGCTTACAAACGCACGCGCGTGCGCACGCACACACACCGACAGAAATAGAGATTAGGCTCCCGGTGCTGAAGTAACCCTGACTCCGATGGCTTCCCTCAGGGCCTGGAGTTAATACAGCATAATATCAGTATTTGCACAAGTGTCACCCCTGGTGACCTCATCACACTACCCAATACCGCAGGGAAAGGGCTGATGACCTCATCGTGTCAGCAATAATAATATGGGGCAGGTTTTGATGACCTCAGCAATTTCAACTCTTGACAGTAGAAGTTTAAATAATCCCAGTCTTATAAGTAAGACTGACACACACACAAACACATGCATTCATATACAGCAAGCCTGAGCCATTGCCGAACAGACAGAAATGACCGCAAGAGGATTTTAGCAATTTAAGCCATATTATATAATGATATATAGCAGATTGCAGAACACAAATATGTTCTCTTAAATACTTTACAAACAATAAAATAACAAATAATCATAAATATAAATGTACAGCATCAAAATAGCTGTATTTTGCTCTGACGTGCAAGGATTTGTTACTTTATTTAAGGGAGGTTAAATACCCACAATCCCTTGCCTCAGCATTTTTGCTAAATGCTGCTGTTCCTACATTGACGAGTGAGTATTTAATCAAAACTTGTCTCTAAAGACAAAAAATGCTATTTCTAGACTTTAAATGAATACAAGCCTCTGTAAGATTTGTATAAGTGCAACCATCAGTTTAGTGACCTACAGAGTAGTTGTCTAATGTTAGTTCTACCTGAAGTATTTATACCTTTCTTAAGAGATTATAACATCCATATATTGCTTATTAAAGAGTTTAGGGACTGTGTTCTGACCTGGAACACGGTGACGATGGCCCAGAGGAGTGAGTCAAAGTTCTTCCTATCTGACACAGTATCTCCATTCTCCAAACGCAGAGTAAACTTACACCCAAACAGATGCATTCCCAATATACTAAAACACAGAAGACAAGGGAGAGAGAGAGATTTAAAAAGTTGCAAAAACAAAACATATTCTTACAATTAAATGCAAGAATATCATTCCTAGGGTGACAGGGACATTTGTGTCCATCTAACAACTAATATAATTGGTATAATACAGAAATTCAGTCATTATTTAAAAGATTAGAAACTGTTTATTGTGTAAAACAAAATAATTTTTTACTTATTAGCATGCATATTAGCATATTGGCTATTCATTAAGAATTATAAACCACATATTAATGCCTTATTCTACATGACCATATTCTACATTCCTTAATTCTACCCAATTCTGGGTAGAATTCTACCCATTCTACCCAGTCACACTGAAGGCATCAAGGGCTATTTGACCAAGAAGGAGAGTGATGGGGTGCTGCGCCAGATGACCTGGCCTCCACAGTCACTAGACCTGAACCCAATCGAGATGGTTTAGGGGTGAGCTGGACCGCAGACAGAAGGCAAAAGGGCCAACAAGTGCTAAGCATCTCTCGGGGAACTCCTTCAAGACTGTTGGAAGACCATTTCAGGTGACTACCTCTTGAAGCTCATCAAGAGAATGCCAAGAGTGTGCAAAGCAGTAATCAAAGCAAAAGGTGGCTACTTTGAAGAACCTAGAATATGACATATTTTCAGTTTTTTCACACTTTTTTGTTATGTATATAATTCCATAAATAATTCCACATGTGTTAATTCATAATTTTGATGCCTTCAGTGTGACTCTACAATTTTCATAGTCATGAAAATAAAGAAAATTCTTTGAATGAGAAGGTGTGTCCAAACTTTTGGTCTGTACTGTGTATATATATATATATATATATATATATATATATATATATATAAACACTAAAAGATACAACAAAATTACTAAAACTTTCAGGTAAATAAACAAAAACAGTAAATATACAAACAAAATCTCATTCAAAATATTATCAAAAACTATAATCGCATATCAGTATATAAAGTAACACTGATACCTGGGTATTATGACATATTATAAGTACACTGATAAGTATTTGGATTGATATAATAAAATAATGTTGTGCTTAGAAAATTCACCTTCTCGAGTTCATATTCCTTCTACTGAAACTATACTAAAAATCTCTGAAAACCAAATGGGAGCTGAAACCTTATAACACATATGCTCTACATACAGTACGACTGGTTCTTGTATGGAAGTACTTTCATACATACCTAAAGATGAAGATGAAGAGCATCAGCAGCATGCAGAATGTGGCCACATTGTCCATGGTCTTCATCAGTACCACCAGCTGCCTGCGCAGAGCTGGGAGGAACCGCACCAGCTTTAGTACCCTGAGCAAACGAAACGTCCGCAGAACCGAAAACCCTCCATCCGATTGTCCAACGATCTCACACACACTGTAGAAAACACCAGACAGAACTGTGGTCAAAATACACAGTATTTATAATAAATTTAAAGCAAACAGAATAGCACAGAACCTGATTATAACGATGATCCCATCAAATATATTGTAAAGATTGCTGATGTAGCCGTACAGACCACAGGCCAAAATCTTCAGGAGCATCTCTAACGCAAACAAACTAGTGAAGACAATATTACTGATCTCCAACACATCTGTCAGCTCCTCTGGCTAAAAGAAAGAATGAGAATATACAATATTACTGATGTGTCATAATAACAGGCAACCAATGTATATTTGTGTGAACATGTACTGTAGTAATGGCACACTTTTCCTCAACAAGCCATGTAATCTGAGGTATTATTCAGTCTGTAACACATAAGCTCCTAACACAAACGTAAACAAAAGCTAAACTACAGTGTTGTTACTGTCATGACTTTATATTTATGCTCTCCATGTGGCTTTATTTCTTGCAGAAGACGAGCAGGCGAGCGCTGTTATTAACCGTGTCTACTGTAATGTAAATAATAATTTCCCTGGCAACAGTGTGAATGTCCTCTGCCTCAAACCGGTTAATCTCAGACTCCTTCTCAGTCTCACACAGACACATTAATCCTGACAAAGGGGGTTAATTAAATGTAATATGAGCCACAAACATGCATAAAATCACACTTCAAACAGCGCTGGGGGATCATGTTGTTTTACACTGAGTGACACGAGGGCATTTATTTCGGTATGTAAAAGCAAAAAACTGAAACTAAAAATTGTATTGCTCAAAGTCACCAATTAATATTACAGGAGATTAACTAAGGGACACATTATGTTTCAATCAGGTATCAACTTTGTTGTGCATGTTTATATAAATAATTTGTATATATATTAATAATTAAGTACTTACTCACATACAGGATGCACAGGTTTGGATCCAAAATGACATTAGCACATTTCATTGGAAGCATTATTATTTTTTTTATCTAACATCATTCATCCTTTTAATGGCATAATTTAAAGGGATACTCCACCCCAAAATGAAAATTCTGTCATTAATCACTGTCGTTCCAAACCCGTAAAAGCTTTGTTCGTCTTCGGAACACAATTTAAGATATTTTGGATGAAAAGCGGGAAACGTCTCCTCTGTGTCTCTCCACATCAATTAAACTGCCTACACTCTTCTGTGTCAGCTGCGTCACAAGGATGCGCTGTTCTCTTTCAAATCAAAGCATAACTACACATAGAAACAGTGCATCCTTGTGGCGCGGCAGACACAGAAAAGCCTTGGCAGTTTGAGTGATGTGGAGAGACACAGAGGAGACTGTCGACAAAGGAATTGTTGAATAAATAATTTTTTTTATAATTGTTGAAACCGTTACGGTTGAACTACTGATTGCAGATGGAGTATTCTGACGACGTCTTTCATACTTTTCTGGACTTAGAAACGTATGACACTGACAGTGTAACTTACTTGGCAGTCTATGATCCAAAACATCTTAAATTGTGTTCCGAAGACGAACGAAGCATTTACGGGTTTAGAACAACATGGGGATAAGTGATTTATGACAAAATTTTCATTTTGGGGTGGAGTATGCCTTTAAGTACTCAACTAAATCTTAGTCCTCAGTTTCAAGTAGAAAAACATTTTGTAAAACATAACATTTCCCTTTAAACATTATTGTTAATAATAATAATGATCAAGTGTTCTAGTGTTGTTGTACTAAAAATAATGAATGAGCTATTGTAGAGTACTATATTAAATAATAATAATAATAATAATCATAATAATAATATATGTGAGCACAGTTTGTGAAATTGTTGAGATCTATTTTAAAATATGGGATTACTAGAGAAGCATGATTCTTCTCCATTTAATCTCACTAGTGTAATAGAAACAACTTAAATGCTAATTAATCTAATTTGTGATTGGTGTATAAATGAGTGCATTGTTTTCACCTGCTCATGGTACTCCACTCCCATGCTGAGTGTATTAATAAGGATTGCTATCATTATCCCTCTGTTGAAGTACTTGCTGTCCACAATCCGCTTCAAAATGGCTCTGGCATAATGTACACACATACACACACAATTCTCATGCCCGGACCCCTTTTCTTTCACATCCTGGTTTCTTTTGCTCTGTTCTGAGCTGACATCTGGCCCCCGTTTCTCTCGGTTAGAGTTGCAATTAACACCGTCAACTTCCTGGGCGCAAATTGGGCAGGAGGATGACTCTGAAGACACCAGCCCGACCCTGCTGTCCACACACACATTCGAGCATGTGCCTGGATACACACCTGCAGTGAAGGACAACATTATTTAATATTACATATAGAGAGGCTGGGTCTACACGTCTCAAAAACTAACTCCAATTAACACAAATGCTCATTTTTCCTATATGTCTATACAGAGACTGACTGTCAAAAATAAATCAACTGCAATTCTATAGCTTGCTTCCTAGTCTATAGTAATTTGTCTAATAAACCTGGTATTTTGTATTATGACTATTGCTGGCTGTGGCAAATTCTAAGTCACTTTGGATAAAAAGTGTCTGCTAAATGCATAAATGTATATATGTAAAATGTAAATGTTCACTGCAGTAAATATTTTGACAGCTAGCCCCAGCCTCCAGTAATGCATTAGTTACTTGAATACAGTTTATGACATTTGCTTTGTTAATAGTGATTGATACTGTCTTTTTTTTCATAATCAGTGCAAAGTCTGTCTACACCTGCCTCTTGAGACCCATCTATTGTGTCTGAGCTTCGATTATACCCTACATAAAATTCACCATATTTATCATTAACATAGTAGTTGATCATTTTAAACAGATGGTATACTAACTGAGGACACCAATCCCAGTCATAAAGGTATCTGTACAGGATTCTGTAAGTAATTTAATTAATCTAAAGGGATTTATAGAGATTTTATAGTTTTCAGTAAAATAAAATAAAATCCAAATTCTGCTGTTTACTGTCTTTGTCACCACTTTTATTGTTTTGGAACAATATGATTACTGAAGGAGCTATAAGAGTTTTAAATCAAACTGTTGTGATTTACATTAAATGCTATTGGCTATTTAAAAGGTTTATTGATATGCCCCAATATAGAGTCAGACGTGCTTGACATTAAATAAACTAAAAAAAAAAAAAAAAGTATCACTGTTTCTACAAAAATAATAAGCGCTGTTTTCCATATTGATGATAATAATAAGAAAGGAGTAATGGCAGCTAAAAATTCAGCACTGGCATCACAGAAATAAATTACATTTTAAAACATTTTAAAAATGTATTAAAAAGTAAGGATTTTCTTGTTAATTTATCCTGTTGTCAATCATACAATGTCTTTTTTTGTGTGTTATGTTATAACCCTATGATAAATTTTCCATTAGGATTATTTAGGTTTCAAATTGTGATTTAAATATTTTCAAAGTTCCTATTGGAATTTCTAATGGCTGCTGACATTCAAACCACACCCTTGTTGCTTGCCAAAAAAGGCAAAGTTTGATTTGTTCAAAGGGCAACCTGACCATAAACTGCAAGCTAAAGTTTTATATCTATTAAACGTAGCTGCACAGAAGTGTGGACGAGGATGTACTTTACCCACAAGATACTGAGACAAATCAAAGTCATGAATGCATTTTGACTAAAATGTTGAAAAGATCCCAAAATTTCCTCACCAGGTAATTTCAGGTAAAAGTCAAGAGGCTCAAAAATAATGACTGGACAGAGTGTGTGTTTGTGCAGACGGTTCCCTCAATTCAATTTGGAATTATTAGGGCATGTCAAGTGTGCAAATCAAAAAAAAAAAAAACAAAAAAAAAAAAGGATTTCCATTATCTATATTATTAGTTTTAAACCCCAGAGAGAGAATTTGCTCTTAATCCACAAACCCAAAGTCAAATTTGAAACATGACAGCAGGGCCAAAAACATTTCTGTTTTTGCATAGAAATTGCCATATTTCATGTAATATGCTTTATGTACAAGTGTCCCTAATAAGAATTTGTACCTTTAAGCCATAGTTAATATTCAATACATTTTATTTTGTTAGTCCATTTAAGACATTCTACTAATTATAACTAACGGGTATTAGTAAACTGTTAGGGTTAGTAGAATAAGTTGACATGCACTTGCAGAGTTACTTAGTAGGATGTCTTAAGTGGCATTCAAAAATTCATTCAAACTTTATTAAAAAATAAAGTGTTACTTTAATATATGAATGTAATTGCATTAGATAACACAATTATGCTTATCTATGTACTTACCGTGCTGCAACTTGTAAGTATCTTGGTATCCACTAGAAACAGAAATCTTCCTGCTATTCAGTCCATGACGGAAAGCCGGTGCTTTGACTCCACCTGTCGAGTGTGAGCGTTTATGTGAGTTTGTGTATAGTTTAGAGGGCAGGATGGTGGGATAGTTCATAGCGAGCCTCAAACCCTTTAAATTCTGTAGTGCAAGTGGAAGCGATGGAGTCTTTTTGGAACTCTGAGCATCTCTATCGAGTTGAAGGGTTTTAATTTCTATGCCATTACTGATATAATGTTGATGCCGATGAGGATGATGATAATGCAGCATACAGTATTGGGTCGGACTCATTTTTGTCCCATTGTCACTCCAATATCTATTAGTCCCACCCACTGAGAGGGAGCTGCTGGGATTGGCCACACCACTGTGACTCTTGTGGCATAATTCACCATAGAGACGTGCGGCCTGACGGCAAAGTTTACGACAAACGTGGACAAGGTATTTCAGCATTTCTTCGTAACAGGATCCTGGTTCGGTCAGGCTAGCTAAGGTGGATTCGTTACTAAGGAAACGTGCACGCTGCTCCTGCATCAGCTGGTTCTCACGTTGTTTGGTCTCGGAGAACTGTGTTGCTATGACAACCAGGCACAGGTTGATCATAAAGAAGGAGCCTACCTGTGGACAAAACAAGATATGAGTATATAACAGAGAAAACAACAGTCCAAAAACATTACAAGAATACACAATACATAGAATACTGATGTTTTGTAACTGGGTATTCATGCATATTTCACGACCTTGAATTTTCTTCAGTCTTTCTAATCCATACTGTTGAGATTTGCATGACACGTTTATGAACACTAAACTGGAAAAATGTTTTTAAAAATGTTAGGAAATAATTTTCATTCAGAAATTGCTAGTAATATTGACAAATAACTACAAAAAACAACATCAACAGTGTATTAAATTACAGTGTATCACTTCTAAATTATGGTCCAAAAAAGTGTACTTCCACTAACGTTCAAAGTTTGGGGTAAGTGATGTTTTTTTTTCAAAACTTTCCACTTTACTTTTCACAAATATATTATGCAGCACAACTGTTTTCAAGATGAAGAAATGTTTCTTAAGCAGCAAATCAGCATGTAAGAATGATTTCTGAAGGATCATGTGACACTGAATACTAGAGTTATGATGCTGAAAATTCAGCTTTGCATCACAGAAGTAAATATATTTAGAAAAATGAAAACTGTTTTTTTTATAATATTTCACCGTGTTTCAGATTTATACTGTATTTTTGATTAAATAAACACATCCTTGGTGAACAAAAGATGCTTTTTTCAAACTTGGAACGGTAGTGTAAGTTTAAGCATGGGTAGTTTTAATGGGTATTTTCTAATTTCCACAATTATAGACTTAAAAAGACATTAAATATGTACTTTGAAGGTCTAAGATTGTATAAAAAGTCTGATTCTCTCCTTAGAAATCCAGTACATTAGTGTAGTACTGCAGTAAGTTTCTTAAGTACAAGCATTCATTTTCAATATTGCTCAATTACAAATTCTCTGAATTTTCATCTCTCTAAGTATAGTTATCAAGAATCATTTTTTGAGTAAATTACACCACTGATGATAGCAAAAAAAAAAAAAAACACTGCCATGAAACTTATGAAAGCAGAGATTCCAGCAGAGGTTAAAAGAGAGGAAGATGTATGAGTTAGTTAAGTACTGCGCACTTACAATGATAAGAAAGATGAAATAGATGAAGTTGTAAAAGGAATGCGCATCCATGACATAGTACATGATATCCACCCATCCCTCTAAAGTGATGACCTGATGAGAAAACACAAACAAGATTACACAGGTTACAATATCCAACATTCACATAATGCTTAGAATACAGCACTTTCAAGTGCCTAAATACAAAGGACACTTTCACATATTGTTCATCGCTTCCACAAAACTAGGTGAGGAAAATCTATGGAATGATAAACGTCATGCTGTGGTTAGTCGGATTATTCAGAAACCTGATAAATGTCCGTGTCCATCCAGAATCTGATTACTAAAGAATATGATAAATATTGTTGCCCTAAAGATTAGATTAAAATGGAACATGATAAAACTTGATTTCCTAGGACAGGTAAGTTGGTTACTGATGTAAGAGGATTCGCTCTTGCTGTAGCCCCTGGCAACCATTCACTTCATTTTCAGACTCTGAAAGTGTCTCACAGAGGATAAGTGAGGATAAAAAAATAAATAAAAAATACAATAACGGCAACAGCCAAACTGAATATATATACTCAGCGAAAATGTTAATGAACAACTTGGAGCAGATCTCTAACACAAATTCATCCGAGTAGAAAAAAATTTGAATTCCTGACCTGCCTTCCGAATTAAAAAAAAAAAATATATATATATATTTTTTGACTTATTCATTCAGTACTCTTTTCACTGACTCACAAACACACGTACACACCTGAAAGATAGCAATCCAAGCATAACCAATGTTGTCAAAGTTGATAGCCCCATTATGCGGATTGTGTTCGCTTGCACTGCAGTGGTTGTAATACAAGTTCCAGTTTACACATCCATGATGAAGGGGATCTTTGAAAACAAGATCTGTGACATTATCAGCCGTGAGTACACAATCAGCCCCTCCAACTCTGCGTTTTGGGATGCTGGAGCAGTGCAGCATTCCGTTTTCCCGAGTGGTGGAGCAAATGAAGGGGATGTCATCTGCTTCGTCCAGTCTGTAGTATTCACTCACAGACTCTGAAACATTATACAGCCTGCAGAGAGACCATATGCAGTAAGTTAGGTAGAGACACATGAATTGTGCGGTTTTATTATCAAAAAAAAAGTATTAGTATGAATATATTAGTATGTGTTTAAAATAAGGTTGACTAAGATAAATAACTACTTCATTAGAAGTTTTTTTTGTTGTTTGTTCATGTTAACTAATTTTAACAAATAGAATCTTACTATCAAGTGTTAACAAAAATGTACACTTTTTACATTTCATTTCTAATTTTAGTTTAATTTTAACTAAATTAAACTAAAAAGAATAAGTGAAAAACTAAAACTAAAAACTACAATACAACTGAACAGAAATGTAAAAAAAATAAAGCAGCTTTTTTGTGTGTGATGCATTATTTTGAATGGATTTTGAATGAATAGATGCTGTATTATGCTATAATTGTATTGGAAGGACTGTTTCATGGCACAATCACAATTGTTTTGAATCGTTTTTTAACTAGCACATATGCTAGATAAAGCATGATCTAACATAAAATTAAACTGGCATGACAAGTAGCGAGCTTTAAACACATCAATCATCATTTTTTAAATAGTGATTTGGTCTTTTCCATCTCAGAGGTTTAGAATTTTTTGGCAGCATCTAACAATTTAAATCATGCAGTTTTTCTGTTGGATTGAGATTCACATTCACTGTAATAAAAACTGATTTTAACGATTAATTTCACTCATTAATTATTTATTTATTAACTAAAGTAATTTCAACATTCATTGTCCCATATAATATTTAGTTTGACATAATGAGGTTGACAATCAATATTTTATTGGTTTATTTATTTCTCTGATCGTATATAATTTATTCATTTGCTTTATTTATTTATTCTTAATAGACCACCTATTAATTTAAAGCTGTACATCCTTAAAAAAATAATAATAATAAGACGATGATGGACCTTTGTGACTGATGTGTACCTTTTATTAATGCACTGAACTCAAAACAGAATGCTAATTTACTTGACATTTTATATTTGCAAATTGCACTGCATTGTATTAAAAGTTTGATTTAAAGTTCAAAGCCTAACGCTTCTGTGTTCCTGTCACAGAAATGTAACCAATCCATATCCCATTCAAAACAATTGTGACTGTGTAATGAAACTGTCCTTCCAATACAATTATAAATAGAAATTCATTAACAGCAATTTATCGATGTTAAATTATATACTAATAAAATACAAATATCCATCAGCTCTTTACATGACAGATTCAAACAGTCACAAACGGTCCTGTTTTAAAACACACCAATCAAAATATTTCAAAAGCTTCAAGCCATTAATCACTTATCATGGAATATATCACTTGTATTTTACTTGTAAATTAATATAAAAACTGCTGAACTGAGCAAATACATTCAGATTTGCACTCATTACAGTAGCACTACGCTGTAAAACTTACTGAAACATTTACAGTACAAATTACAGCAAGTTTCTATGTGAACATAGAAAGATCCTCTATATTTGTATATGAAGTTTCTATTTTTCATTGTAGCAGCATAATAGGCTTAAGACTCCTCTGACTAATGCTAACAGAAGCATCCCTCAATCACCACCTCAAAGCTACATAATAATGTGTGATAGTGTGGAGCATTTTGTTCTCTGCGCATTTACAAACCGTTTGAGCCAAGCACACTTCTGCTTTAATCTGTCTCACATCCTTCTTATTAAACTGAGAGAGCCAGAGGAGCTTAAAGCTGCTCTATTAGGTAATCACATCATCTGCAAACATGTTTATATTAGGTTTTAAGAAAGGATGTTGAAGAGAATGGCCTGAGAACTGGCTCATATGTTGCTTACCGTATCTGAAACTTAGCTGCATACTTGCACTGCACTGCATTAAAATTTAAATTTGCTTTCAGAGCTAAAGCTGCCAAGTTCATTTCACAGAAATGCATCCAATTTAAGTCCAACCCAAAACAATTCTAAATGTCCTCTGGAACAGTCCTTCCAATGCAATTATATTAAAAGAAAATTCTTTATCAGCAATTAATTTGCTGTTAAATTATACACTAATTAATACAAATACACAGCACTAAATATATATATCAAAATCTAAATATATCTGAGAACTGGCCCATGTATTACTTAATTCATCAGAAACTTTTTTTGTATTTTTGATTTTTTGTCAAATCATGCAACAAAAATTTTAACTAGACTCATACCCCCCACCACTATAGCTAGTACCCCCCCCCCCCAAAAAAAAAAAACAAAACAAAAAAACAAACACACAATAGGCTATTGAGCTACAACTGAATATATTTTCATCAGCAGATTTTAAGCCAGTGCATTCAGAGGGCCTGGATCCAAACCATAAAATCTGTTGGTTCTAGTCTTGCAGCCTTTGAGATAAAAATTCACTCTTTTGTCACCAAGAAATTGCCCAGAGGTCAGCTGTTTGCGAGCTCATGCGCTGAATGCATTACACAGATAATTTGCAGTTTAATAAAGACCTGATAGAAATGAGAAAGAATTTACTTTACAAGTTCTGTATTTAATACATTCACAGTGATATATTTTGGAGGATTGAAAGATGGACGGGTGGAGGACACTAATATTACTGCTTTTCTTTATTTAATTATGTTTATAAAATTCCTGAGAATCTTGTTGAAAGAAAGAAAGAAAGAAAGAGAGAAAGAGAGAAAGAAAGAAAGAAAGAAAGCTTTTATAAAGTCTTTACACCAAATTGCATTGTCTAGAAATGGTAATGAGTCAGCATAGTCATTTTTCTTTGTTAAAAAGTAATTATCTGTAATTATTATAAAAATTAATTTACAAAGAAGTGCACTCCTTATGAAAGTGTCAAATCATGTGGGCAACAGAACTAGCTGCAGGCTCCAAAAATAATGAGCAGATGTGCAAACAGACAAATTTGCACATCTCACGGGATTCACTTACACAGAAAGCCATTTTCATACCTTAAATAGGTGTAATATGACTGTCAATTTCTGTATTTGTGCTGCAAGCCATGGTAAACATTTATTAACTAGGTCGTTCTCTAAAACGGGTGCCTTTTCAAGTTTTACAAGGGAATTTTAAAGTAAATATGTAAACCATTTTGGTAACACTTTATTTTAAGGACCAATTCTCGCTATTAATTAGTTATTAGCATACATATAACTAGCATATTGGCTGTTTATTAGTAATTATAAAGCACATAATATTACCTTATTCAGCATGACTGTATTTTAGATCCCTCAACCCACCCTATACCTAAACTTAACAACTACCTTACTAATAAGAAGTTTGTTTAGGGAAAACTCTTGTTTTCTATTCTCTATTCTAAAGTGTTAGCACGATTTTAAACATTCAAACAAAGAATACAGTTAATAAATTAGGCTGTGACATTTAAAGCCATGTTACATTTAATTAATTTCAGTATACACTGTGATATAATTATGCCTTCATAAAGAAAACAAGGTTGACTATTTTAGTTTAATCTGACATTGTTAGCCTTGTGTTAAAGGTACTTTAAAAATAACAATAAAAAGTATTTTATAAAAAGAGGCTGTAACTTCACTTTTTGAAAGGAAGATACCGTAAACCTTTTTGTTTATATATACTTAAAGGAGTCATACCCTCGTATTACCTTGGATACCTACCGATGTATTATAGTCTTTCAGGCCCTTCTAAAAAAGAAAAGTGGGAAAAAAATAAACACAGAGCTCCTCAGACCCTTATCTCTGTAGGCATTATTGTCTCGCGAGATCTGATGCAATATTTTGGCTGTCGTGGACGGTCATTATAATAATGCAAATGAGGGGCACGTTGATTGGTTGCAGGAAGGAGGGGGGTTGACACCTCAGGTAACGCTTTAGCATATCATTACAAACTGACATCATGACGCAAGTTGTGAATGAACGCGACCGGCTTCCCGGCCAGTGTATAAGTATGAGGCGCCGTTTAGGGCTTAAATCAAACTTCATTCACGCACACATATGAAACATGCTTGCATATATACTAAGTACTAGTCACACATACATGTATATGAACTATCTACGCACATAAAGTTACTCATATGAGACGTGAGCACAGCACACACACACAAATATAAGACGTGAGCACACACACACACAAACTAGACGGGGCCTCATGTAAGCGTTAGGCAATAAATAAACAATAACTGAATTCATGATGATCTCAGTCATGTGTTTTTTGCAAAGTACGTTAACAGCCATTCCCCATACCTCGAAGCTAATACTCCCGCCAGAGTTGTGCCTGGACGCATTCATTGAACGATAATTCATGAACTCGTCCATGTTTTGGACTGAACTGAACGTACCGCATTACTGCCTGATGAACGTTACTGTGAAGTCGTTCATTCTGGTGTCTGTGAACGCCACGCTCTCTCAGTTTAACTTCGTTCAGTAGGATGCCAGATTTCTATAAAGCCTTCCAGGCGAAAACCCACCTAAAACCCACCGTAAACCGGCCGTAATATGTAGCGGAAAAAACACCCAATCTGGCAACGCCAGACTCTCTTGTGCATACTCGTTCATCAAAATGAACAAATCTTTTTTCGAGTCATTTCGTTCACTTAAGGGGCTTTAAATGTTACTATTAACTGGCAAATTCCCCGAACACATCAACCTACGCAATCTTGATCATATTCTGAATTAAGAAATCATTATAATGCAGTCAAAAGTCCATTTTTGCAGTCCGTTTACAGGGAACATAAATAATTCCTTCACCTCCAGTCTTTCGTTTATTTGTCTAGTGACAGACGCAATAGCATACAATAGCCGCATTAGCAGTTATGCTGTTTGTTACACACAGTAGAGCAATAAAAACACAGTCTTACCGTTTCAATTGCAGGCAATTTTGTTGGAATGGCGCTTTTCCCGAGCTTCGATGCCAACTTCGCCTGATATTGCCCCAAATTTGTGAAGGATTTCGGCGTACAATGTTTAGCACAAACACATAACGATAAACCAGTGGAAGGGTTGAAGGAACCGCGTCATTAAAAATGAATTTAATCCACTGGTCTCTGATAGCTAGGTCCGTTCTTGGTAGAGAAAACACATTTACATGTTGATTCTGGCAGTCAACCACAGAGCAACTCACGTGTGCACTAGTTCCAGCGTCTTTCTCGACTGAATATGAGGGGGAGAGGGGAAGGGCGAGCTTCCTGCTGCGGTGTCCATATATGGTATATCCTGCCCCGTCTTGACGTCTTGACGTCTTGACGTCTTTCATCGCCAAAGCGAACCAGAGTGAATCGTACGCACGGCAGAGAATGCAGTACTCGTTCCCTCTTCTAGAGAGAACCGAGGTTACGTAAGTAACCGAGTACGTTCTCTTACGAGAGTTCTCTCGTACTGCGTCTTAGCTAAGACGCTACGGGAACCCCATGTAAAACGCCGTGCGCGCAGGTCACACACCAATAAACCTGAAGCAACGCCCAGGATTTACAGTGCACAGTCACCCGAGGGACTCACAGAGAGTCCAGGACAGGAAAGGGGGGGAGCCCTCCGTCCCATATCTAGCAGCACCCATAGATGCGGCAATATAACATCACACAGTCGAGGCAAGGCCTGACCAATGTGGCAATGCGGGTCTTACGCAGTACTGCCCATATAACAGTCGGCAGCGCATAATTCTCCCCATCAGGGCCCTGATTCGGCTATACCGACAGCAGCCTTGCTTGCAAGGCGGGAACCTCCAGGTTATAGAACCTGATAAATGCAGACGGCGAGGCCCAACCTGCCGCCATACATATATCCTGCAAGGAGATTCCAGTAGACCACGCCCACGACGAAGCGACGCCCCTTGTGGAGTGTGCTCTGACGCCCAGTGGGCACTGAAGGCCCCTGGAAGCGTAAGCTAACGCTATGGCGTCAACTATCCATCTGGATAGAGTCTGTCTCGAAACAGCCATTCCCTTGGAACGTCCATTGAACGAGACAGACAGCTGCTCAGTCTGTCTAAAGACAACGAGACAAAGAGCGAGACATATAAGCTCTTAAAACCCTAACAGGGCAAAGAAGACTCGAGTCTCCATCCTCTCCTGACACCGACAGGGCAGACAGGGCAATAACCTGAGCCCGAAACGGCGTGTTGAGGGACTTCGGCACATAACCGTGCCTAGGTTTGAGTATGACCCTTGAGTCATTAGGCCCAAACTCCAAGCGCGACAGGCTCACCGAGAGCGCGTGCAGGTCACCCACACGCTTCACTGAAGCGAGAGCCAACAAGAATACTGTCTTGAACGACAGATGCTGGAGGCTAATCGATTGGATAGGCTCAAAAGGGGGACCCTTCATGGCCTCCAAAAACTGCCGCGAGTTCCCATATAGGGACTGACGGAGGTCTGGGAGGATTCAGCCTCCTAGCTCCTCTAAGGAAGCGGATGACCAAATCGTTCCTTCCTATTGACTGACCGAGCACTGTTCAGAAAACGCTGCGATGGCCGCCACATAAACTCTGAGCGTGGATGGGGCTCTGCCCTTATCCAACAGCTCCTGCAGGAAGGAGAGAACCTCCGTCACCTCACAACTAAGGGGTGAACGTCCCCGAGCCGTGCACCAGCTGGAGAACACCGACCACTCCGAGGCATACAGCCGTCGTGTCGACGGAGCTCTAGCCTGAGTGATGGTATTTAGCACTCCCACTGAGAGATCAGCGGGTAACCGTTGAGCGCCTACACATGGAGGGACCACAACTCCGGTTGAGGGTGCCAAATCAAGCCCCTGGCCTGCGAGAGGAGGTCCCTCCTCAACGGCACTGGCCACGGGGCGATGTCTGGTAACTGCATCAAATCTGGGAACCATGGTTGGTTCTTCCAAAAAGGTGCTACAAGCAGTATTGAACATCTCGTTTCTCTCACCCGTTCTATCACCTGCGGAAGGAGGGAGACGGGAGGGAAAGCATAATGCGGGCAGCATGGCCATCTCCATGACAGCGCGCTTTCGTCCTTGTAAAAGAACGCGGGGCAGTGAGCGTTTTCGTGGGACGCGAAGAGGTCCACCTCCGCCCTGCAAAATCTCTCCCACAACAGCCGGACTGTTTGTGGGTGTAGAGACCATTTGCCCGTGGGAATGTTGCTTCTGGACAGCCTGTCTGGACCCAGATTCTGTAGCCCAGACACATGAACCGCCCTCAACGAGCGCAAGTCGCGCTGAGCCCGAACCAGGAGGCGTCCTGCCAACCTGTACAGGTTTCAGGACCGAGACCGCCCTGGCGATTTCTGTAGGACACCACAGACATGTCGTCCCAACGGACTAAGACGTGGAGTCCCTTGATTCAGGGACAAAAGCGCGTCAGCGCGTTCTCCACTGCCAGCATTTCCAGACAGTTGATATGTTGGAGCCTTTCCCGTTCTGACCACAGGCCAAAGGAAGGTCTGCCCTCGAGATGCAGTCGACGCGGTACCCGCGCTTTCAGCCAGAACTGCAGGGGGCAGTTCTCTGAGCGAAACGGTCGCGCCGCAGCGGAGAGAACTCGCCGCACGCTGAATGCCCAACGCGCACTGTGGGGACAGCCGCGCCGTCATGGAACGTGAGTCCAGAACTAAACCACAGACGGTATCATCTGACTGGGGTTCAGCGACTCTTCGTCCAGTTGACACTGAGACCGAGTTTCTCGAGGTGATCGAGTAAAACGGCCCTGTGCTCCACGAGCTCCGCTCGTGATTGAGCCAGAATCAGCCAGTCGTCCAAATAGTTCAGCACTCGCATGCCTCTGAGTCTGAGAGGAGCGAGCGCTGCGTCCATGCACCTCGTAAACGTACAAGGAGCTACGGACAAGCTGAACGGCAGGACTGCAAACTGGTATGCCTGGCCCTCGAAGGCGAATCTCAATATCGCCTGTGACTTGACGCCATCTGTATTTGAAAATACGCGTCCTTCAGATCTATTGACAAGAACCAGTCTCCTCTGCGAATATGCGCGAGGAGCTTCCTGGTCGTAAGCATTCTGAAAACTGTGTTTCACCAATGCCTTGTTCAGCTGTCTTAGATCCGGTATGGGCCTGAGACCCCCGTCTCTCTTGGGCACTAGAAAGTATCTGCTGTACAGCCCCCCTTCGCTTTGAGCTTGAGACACAGGCTCTACAGCCCCTCTGCTCAACAGTTTTGATATTTCGGCCCGAAGTATGCGTGCTACTTCTGTTTTGACCGTGGTTTCGATGCGCTAAAAAGCGCGGAGGGTGTCGAAAAAACTGTAGCGAGTAGCCTCTCCTTATAATGCCTAGCACCAAATCCGAAATCCCTGGAAGCACTGAACATGCATCTGCATGAATGGCTAAGGGCTGAATGCGAAGCACGCTCTGTTGACTGAGCAACGGCGGCGCTTCGGTGTGCTGTAACATGGGCGTTTGTCTGTGGCATTTGAGGCGGGGAACGCGCTGATCACAGCGGGCAGATCGCTCCTCCTCGACCCCGTCCCGGCGCTTAACTGATTGAAGGAGGGCTGAGCGGGTCCCGTGGGACTCGTGATGTCTGCGAGTAACTGTGGGCTGCAAGTGTGCACATTTACTGCTTTCGACTCGCTGTCTGCCTGGGCAGAGCGTACGTGCACGGGTTTCGTTTTTACAGAAACCACGCGCCGTGTGTAACATAGTGTTTGTGGGCACTGAGGAGTGGGCACGTTTACTATGTGGAGCGCGTGACCGATCTGAGTCGATCTTATAGGCGCGAGCCCTGTGTGCAGGGCTGTGCTTACATGCGGAGATGGGCACTGAGGAGTGGGCATCGTCACTACATTTATAGCACCATCGGCCGTGGCCGGACGAACGTGCACGGGTTTTGTTTTTACAGAAACCACATGACGCGTGTAACATAGTGATTGTGGGCACTGAAGAGTGGGCACGTTTACTATGCAGTGCGCGCAATCAACCTGAGTCGCTTTTATGGGCGCGAGCCCTGTGAAGGGCTGTGCTTATATGTGGAGATGGGCACTGAGCAGTGGGCATCGTCACTACATTTATAGCACCATCGGCCGTGGCCGGATGAACCTGCACGGGTTTCGTTTTTACAGAAACCACATGACGCGTGTGACATAGTAATTGTGGGCACTGAGGAGTGGGCACGTTTACTATGCAGTGCGCGCGATTGACTTGAATCGCTTTCATGGGCGCGAGCCCTGTGTGAAGGGCTGTGCTTATGTGGAGATGGGCACTGAGCAGTGGGCATCGTCACTACATTTATAGCACCATCGGCCGCAGCCGGGACACCAGAAATTACACCTTTTCGGGAAATATCTGGTTATCTGGAAATATCTGGCCACCGTACAGGCTTGCGCATTGCAAAAGACGCTGAAACAGTCACAATCCCTGGAACTGAAACAGCGGCGCGCTTAGGCCCGGCCTCACCGTAATCCTCTGCCGCGGTCTCCGCGGCGCGAGGCGATGGCCTGTAGAGCGAGAACGGGGGTATCGAGCTGCGTTGCTGAAGCTGTTGTGATAACGGCTTTTGTGTGCAGGCAAGCGGGCAACTGTGCAGGCTTGCGCGTTGCAGAAAACGCTGAGACAGTCACAATTCCTGGAACTGAAACAGCGGCGCGCTTGGGTGAGAGCTCGGCCACAGCGGAACTTGTACACCGGCGCTTCGATGAAGCAGCCATCGTGTGCAGTGCAGGCGCAGCCTGCTCAGCAGCAGAAGATTCGCGCGAGCAGAGGTGACGTCATGCAGCAGGCTTAAGATGGCAACACCGCTTTCAGAGAGCGGACAAAGGTGCGTCGCTATCGCCTGTTCCACCGGCGGAAGTGACTGGTAGTTCCTGTTTTTAGCATCATCCAGTGTGGAGAATGCTAGCGAGACAGACGAACGAGTTCGCGCTGAATATGGAGCGTTCCAAGCCTTCGCCACCTCTTCGTGAAGCTCAGGAAGAAATGAGGCGGGCTTTGAGAAGTACGCTCATCCGAAAGTAAACTACCATCCAGCCGGGAACGAGAGGGGGGCGCTGGTGCAGACCACTCGAGGCTGAGACTCGTCGCGGCCAGCGTGAGCACTCGCCTAGGCTCCTTCTCGATGTCAGCTCATTTGCTGGGCTTCTGAGCAGAAGGTGCGAGATCCTCGGAGCTCGCCCAGCCCTCACTGCCCGAAGCTAACAGAGTGCGGTGCCTCAGTGCAGCGGAGAATGCAGGCTCAGAGAAAAGGCCAAGCGAGTCCTCAGAGTCAACATGGCAACAGCTCGCAGTGAGGGCATCCGCCGTCAGCGAGCGCGAACGCTGCATGATCTTCACCCAGGCAGGAGACACAGATGACGTACCGGTCTCCCTCGCCGAGTGGGGCACTGACGAGCCGCAGGAAGGCATCTTAAAAAAGACGCACGCTCTTTTACGAGTGTGTGTCGCAGGGCGAACACACACACACACGCATAAAGAACAGCTGGATATAACAGAATTGAAAGGATATAGGCGCCGGACAGCGCAGCAGGAACGGCAGTGGAAGGCGGCGAAGGCCAGCAGCTTCGGAATGGCTCGTCCTGCTGATATGCCTCTCAGACGGCGCTTGCTTCCTCCGTGATCCAGCGATGCGTGAGCTTTGCTGAAGAGATGAAAAATCAGGTGAGTCATCCTTTTTGAGCCCCTTTTATAGGGTTGGGCCACACCCGTTTCGGCGGGAAGTGGCGTGATGGGCGCGAAGCGTCCTAATTGGTCTGATATTGCATCAGCCTGCGCTCTATAGGCTGTGCACTTGCTGCAGAGCAGCCAATGAGCGAGCGAGCCGTCTCGCCTATGGCTGTGTACTGCTGCAAATGCGCTTTACAAAAATTCAAAATTAAGGAAAATTTTTTGCTTCAGTATTTCGTGAAAAGAGACTTTTCCTGTAGCGTCTTAGCTAAGACGCAGTACGAGAGAACTCTCGTAAGAGAACCTGACCTACATGTCTCCCCCGTTTGTTTTCCAGTTTTTCCTCAGCTTTTTCTTTCCGTTGTGTTTCATTGATCCCCTCATTCGCCTCCTCCTCCTGCTGGAGAAGGAAGGACGATCTCTCGAAGACCATACTAGACAGTTCCTGTTATAGGATCCACTCCCGACCCAGAGCCCAGAGCCCAGCCCACCATCTCCCATCTCACCATGATGGAGAGCCAGAGCCCAACCTGTCAGACCAGGTGCGAGAGCTGGCTACAGTGCCCACCGCAAGGGAGAGAGCAGCGAATGGTGTGAGCCAGGAGTGGAGCTCCGCCACCTGCATTGCAGCTGAGGTTGAGCTAAATATGGAGCGCCAAAAGCGCCAAAATGAGGAGGAGGATCTTACAGATTGGGAATCGGAAATGGAAATTGAACTGCCCCCTCTCCTCTCTGCATTGTCTCCGCTGGTCCTGTCCAGCCCTCCTTCGTCCTTGGTTTCCTCATCCAGCCCTGATGGGGCTTCCGATCCTCCAATGCCCATTCCTAAAATGTGTCCTTCAGTGCCTGTTCCTAGAATTTGTTCTCCAGTGCCTGCTCCTAGAATGTGTCCTCCAGTGCCGGCTCCTAGAAAGTGTCCTCCAGTGCATGCTCCTAGAAGGTGCCCTCCAGTGGCCGCTCCTCCAAAATGACAGCTCTCCCACCTGCTCCTGCCTCCTCCACAGCTGTCGTCATGCAGCCCCTCTGCTTGCCCTCAGCCCATCATCTATGCGGTGCGAGCCTCATGGGACTGCCATCCTCCAGCGTCACTGTGGTCCTCCATGGCTCCTCCCACTGTCGGCTCCACCTTGGTCCGTCATTATGGCTGTGGCCTGGGTTCAGCCGGACTCCTCCTGTTCCAAGCTCCTCCTTTCTCCTCCCTCCATGGTCTCTGTCTCCCACTCACGCCTCCTCCTGTTGTTACCTACGGTGCGAGGAAACACCTTCCGGGAGGGGGGTGAAATATCTGTGTGTTTTTTTTTCCTGTGACCCAGTTTCTGTCTCCTTGATTGTTAATTAGTTCCCAGGTGTGTCTCCTTAATTCCCTAATTATCCTGTCTCTATAAGCCCCAGTCCTTTCAGTTCAGTTTTGTTGGGTCTATCAGTCATGTACGTGTGTTTTCCTCTTGTTCGCCATGTTGGTTTTACCCCTATGTTGGATTAATAAAGACTCTTTCGATTATCCTTGGCTCTGTGTTCCTTCTGTAGTGTGCCACATATGCTAAAAGGGGCAATTTCAATAAGCTATAAAAAATTATCTGTTGGGTATTTTGAGATAAAACTTCATATACACACTCAGGGGACATCAGAGAACAATTTACAATGTTTTGCTGAGTGTGCTTTGACAGGCTTAGGACTGCCATGTACAGCTGATTCTGTGCGGTGGTTTGTTTGCAGGAGTAACAGAAATTATTCAGTATTCAGTAATGAAACACTGTGACTCAAAACAATTCAGCTGGCTTTGTTTATTTTTGATGACTAAAAAAAATTGTTTAAAACAGGAAACTGCTGTGTCTAAAATGTAAGTCAATTAATATTAACTTCTTGTTTATTTAAAATCAATATCACATTTGCAATTGTGCTGATATTTGGAGAAAAAACTGTACTCTTTGTGTGATATTACAGTAGCTTTTCAGGAACTTTAGCTGCGTCGAACTCTTTGGGGAAATGCCTTTAGCAAGATCGACTCTGAATATCGTGTGCAATCTGTCCAATGGAAGATCATGACGTCACGGGCGGGGTGACCTAGGGACCAGGAAGCTACAAAGGCATGCGCCGCGCAGCTGGCTTCAGCTTCGCGTCTTTCAGCAAGCGCTCTGTGTGTGCATGTCATTCTGTATTGTCAGTCTTATTTATTGCCGTTTGTCACTATTAGCTCCTTTAAGTAGCTATAGTATGTCAAAGAGCAAAGCTAAGACTAGGCATCTGAAGGGTGAATCCAGACCGTGTTTCAGATTGTGTGTTCCTCCCTGCTCTTAAAGCTAAACATTAGAGGCGGGGATACACACAGTCTGTGCGTGGTCTGCCTGGGATCAAAGCGTGCTGTATATGATTTCACGTGCGCTTCGATCCCGGAGGGCTCTTTTCGAGAAGTTAGCCTTCGACAGCATTCCACGCGGTACCGGTTCCACCGAGGCGGAGCGGCGCCGACATTCGTTGGGTTCGCAGATAGATCTGCTGGAGGGTAATGGAGATGGGCACATCCTTATCTCCTACCTTACCCATCAGATCTGCCCGATTCCTGGGTTCGGAAGCCCGAGCTTCGGTTCTTCCCCCCCGAGCATCGGGCTCGACACTCTGCCTTTCTTTCTCCGAGGAGATTGACTCTGCGGGTGTGGGCGAGCTGTAGTTGCACAAACATAAAGTTGCATAAGCACCAGTATACAACAAATAATGTTATGCCTAACATTATACGGGCAGTGTTAATGAGCAGTTTTTTAATCTACGAGGGGATTAATATTGTTTGTGTGACTAAGCTATTTGCGTGCTGTCGAGGCAACGCGTGTATTACATCATTTTCAGTTTTGATGTGAATCTTTCCACACCCGACTGCTTGTCTGGTAGTTTAAGCTCCATTTAATAAGGAGGAGTTAGTTATATCACTTCAATGTGTACTTTATCACAATCTAGACCGTGTTTACATGTCTGATTGTTTGATTGCATTAAATTCTGAGGAATCTAATGAAACTACTGCCAAATGTATCTCAGTGGGTCCTGCGTATGTAATGACTTTGAGAAGTTAATATATAACTTCAATGTGTATTGTATCACAATCCAGACCGTGTTTACTTGTCTGATTGTTTGATTGCTTTAAATTCTGAGGAATATAATGACTTTGAGAAGTCAATATATCACTTCAATGTGTACTTTATCATAATCTAGACCGTGTTTACTTGTCTGATTGTTGGATTGCATCAGATTCTGAGGAATCTAATGAAACTACTGCCAAATGTATCTCAGTGGGTCCTGCGTACGGTACAAAAGGCACGCCGACACTAGTCGGCCCCCAGAAGGCTCTGGTTATGGAACAAGGAGTGAATACCCTATTAAGGAAGGAGGCCATCGAGGTGGCCCCTCCACAAGAAAGGGAATCCGGGTTTTATAGCCGGTATTTCATAGTTCCATCCAGTCCGAGGACTGGTTTGTCACAATAGATCTAAAAGACACATCTCCATCCTTCCACAACACAGGAAGTCTCTGAGGTTCGCTTTTGGGGGCAAAGCTTACCAATATCGAGTACTTCCCACTCTCACCCCGCACATTCATGAAATGTGTAGATGCGGTTCTGGTTCCTTTGTGTATGCAGGGCATCCGCATTCTGAATTATATTGACGATTGGTTGATTTTAGCTCAATCAGAGCAGATGGCGGTTCGACATCGAGATGTCGATCTTGCACATATGGGGGAGCTGGGTTTGAGACTAAATGCCAAGAAGAGTGCACTTTCTCCAGTTCAGAGAACCTCCTATCTAGGCGTAGTGTGGGATTCGACCACGATGCAGGCATGTCTGTCTCCTGCTCGGATCGAGTCGATCCTCACGTCAGTCGAGAGAGTCAAATAAGGCCAGTCACTCACTGTCAAACAATTTTGTGATACCTTTTGGCCTGCTGTACATGAGACCCCTACAGTGGTGGCTCAAGACCAAGGGTTTTTCCCCGAGGGGGAACCCACTTCGAACTATCAAGGTCACGCGGCGATGCCTTCGTGCCTTAGACATGTGGAAGAAACCTTGGTTCTTGAATCAGGGCCCGGTGCTGGGAGCTCTTTGTCGCCATGTAACGCTAGCGACAGACGTGTCCCTCACCGATTGGGGTACGGTCATGAATGGCCACCCTGCCTGTAGTATGTGGAGCGGTCGCCATCTGACATGGCATACCAGTTATATAGAGATGCTAACTGTGCATCGAGCATTGAAATATTTCCTCTCAGACCTGAGAGGTCACCATGTGTTGGTGCGCACCAACAACACATTGGCAATCTCTAATATTAGTCACCAGAGAGATCTGCATTTGCGCCCCCTGGACAAGCTGGCACACCAGATCCTTCTGTGGTCCCAGGACAAACTCCTTTCGCTCGGAGCAGTGTCTATTCCTGGGAGATTGACTGTGGGAGCAGACATACTGTCGAGACAGGGGCCGAGGCCCGGGGCCCCAATGTCCAATGCCAAGGCTCGCTCTACATGGGGTATGTCAGCCTCTAAGGCCTTCTCAGCAGGTGTGTCCCTCTTGAACATCTGCAACGCTGCGGGATAGTCCATGACTCCACTTTCGTCAGATTTCACAATATATATATATGCGAGCCACTCCTGGCTCTTCTGTTCTCTCGCCTTAGCTGTGCTCTTCGAATACACACTAGGCAGAGATTTGGAAGTCTGGCAGCGTGGGCACATCATTCCCCAAAGTGTTCGGCGCAGCTCTAGTTCCTGAAGAGAAACGTCCGAAGGTTACTAATTTAACCCTAGTTCCTCGAAGGAACGAGACGCTGCGTCCTATCGCCATACTCCCGGCACACACCCTTGCCGGCACTTGCTTCCCTACTCGAAGCTGAAGCCAGCTGCGCGGCACGTGCCTTTATAGCTTCCTGGTCGCTACATCACCCCGCCCGTGATGTCACGTCCTTCCATTGGACAGATTGCACATGATCTTGCCAAAGGCGTTTCCCCAAAGTGTTCGACACAGCGTCTCGTTCCTTCGAGGAACTAGGGTTACATTCGTAACCTTGGGACATTTTTCTCAGTTACTTTGGTGCATTTCTCAAATCAGAAATGAAATTCTCAAAACTGCTTGTACAACCACCACATCATCTAGTCATTTATACACATCATAAAACCAGTTTCTCATTCTTTTGAACAAGTTGCGATTGCTTTTGTACATTCATGCAATTGATTATGCACATTTATCTGCGGTTTCATACATTATCATTAGCTAATTTCATGTTGCTCAAAATGTATTATATAGTTTTCTGTGCAATAGTCTTACCGCTCAAAACATCTAGTCTTTAGTTCATCGTATAAGTCATTAAATCCAAAATGAGCTGCGTCGAGAATGATTGGGGAACGCCCCCAGCGTGACGTCTCTGAATCATGTGTGTAATCAGTCCAATGGATGGCCGAGACGTCATAGGCGGGTGACGTCAGAGACCAGGAAGCATAAAAACAGCAGGAGAGGCGCAGCCGGCCCCAGCCTTTCTGTCTTCAGCAAGCGCTCTCTCTGTGTGTGTACTGTTCAAAACTTTTACGTTTGTGAGTCTTATTTAGTGTTGTTTGTCATCCCCCATAAGTATGCCAAAAGCACCCTCCAAGACCAAACACAAAATGGGCGAAGGCAAGCAGCGTTTCAGACTGTGTGTTCCTCCCTGTCCTCGCTATATCACAGGCGGGGATACACACAGTTTGTGCGTTGTTTGCCTGGGAGCAGGCTGCCCGCATTGCGAGCGGCTTGCCCTGCATGTTCTCCGTTCCCGGAGGGCTCTCTTCACAGAGGGAGCCTTTGCTAACGTTCCCCGCGGTGTTGGTCCTGCTTCCGCCGAGGCGGAGCGGCGATCTCGCTCGTGGGGTTCGCAGTTGGATTTGGCAGAGGGAATGGAGACGGACGGAGTCCCTATCTTCTTCCTCACCTGCCAGATCCAGCGCCCGCTCGGAAGCGCGCTCCGGCGCTACTTCTCCCCGGGGAGCGGGCTCGGCGTTTCATCTATCTTCCTCCGAGGAGGTTGATGTGGTGAACGTCGCTGAGGATTCGCCCCCTCAATCGCCCCAGTATGAGGAGCTTTTGGAGGTGGTTACTCGTGCTGTGGCCAAATTAAACATCGAATGGCCAGCCGAGAAAAAGGGTGTGTAGATCGTGGGAAAAACCCTTCTCGGCCCGCGTCTTCATCCCCGTTTCTGATCACTACGGCAACGTAGCGGGGATGAATGAGCGCGGTTATAAGGCGATGCCCCGGGTTGAACAGACGCTCGCGAGCTATCTGTCTCCTGGCGCGGCATCGTCATTAAAGGCTCCGGCGCTGCCCTCCAAGCCGCTGCGTACAACATCAGCGCTGGTGGGCAAGGGGTACTCGGCAGCGGGTCAGGCTGGTGCGTGTCTGCACACTATGGTGGTGTTACAGGCGTACCAAGCCGATCTGCTGAAAGATTTAGATGAGCAAGAGCACGTGAGATCTGAGGATATCACGGAGCTCAGGAGGACCGCTGATTTGTCTCTCCGCGCTACCAAGGAGACCGCTCGCGCTATTGGGCTCCATGGCAGCAATGGTAGCAGCAGAGAGACATTTGTGGTTCACCCTGTCTGATATGAGAGAAAAGGACAGGGTTTGTCTCATGGATGCCCCGCTTGTGTCCTCGGGCCTGTTCGGCGACGCTGTTAATTCTGTCGTCGACAGGTACCAGGAGGCTCGCAAGCAGGCGGCGGCGTTCCAGCGGTTCCTCCCACGTCGCTCTCTAAATCCGGAGGCTGCCGGGCGGGGGCAGCCTCCACCGAGTACCAGCTCCTCATACAGGGAGGCACAAAAACAGAGCGTCGCCTCACGTGCTGCTCCAGTTAAGCGGAGCCGTGGGTCCAGACGACGCTCTGGGTCGGGGGCTTCTAAGTCTAAGCCGGATCTGCGGACCGTACTTAAGGCTAAGAGGTCTTTGGCCAATAAGCCCTGACGCCACTGGCCCGGGGCTTATGAGGGCAGTCCCCTCTGTGGTGCAGCGGGTTACACCGCATTACACGGTGTCCGTCTCGCCTCAGTGCCCTCAGGAGATCGTTCTGCCAACCCTGCCGGAGTTACAGGGCGCAGCGGTCTCCCGCGAGCACCACGCCCAGTTACCGCCCGGAAACATAGCGGTGCTGAGCGGCTCGCCGCCTCAGCGGAGGTCTCTAGAACGGTTAGCTCGGTTGTCTCCTGCCGGTCCGCCGTTACAGGGCACAGAGCTAGCTGTTCTGATTACACCAGAGGTCAGTCTCGAGAGACTGACTCCCTTAGTAGATTATTTAGCAGCGTAGAAACTACTGCCAAATGTATCTCAATGGGTCCTGCACACTGTAGAAAGAGGCTACACAATTCAGTTTGGTTCTCCTCCGCCTCGATTCAACGGGGTTTCACCCACGCTGGTGGGTCCCAGGCAGGCTCTGGTCATGGAACAGGAAGTGCACGCTCTTCTGAGGAAGGAGGCCATCGAGGTGGTCCCTCCTCACGACAGGGAGTCAGGGTTCTACAGCCGGTACTTCATTGTTCCAAAAAAGGATGGTGGGTTGCGTCCCATTTTAGATCTGCGTCTAGTGAACCACTCAGTCAAGCGACTGAAGTTCAGGATGCTCACACAGGTGTGGCTTAGATCAGGTCTGAGGACTGGTTTGTCACGATAGATCTAAAAGATGCTTATTTCCATATCTCCATCCTTCCCCTACACAGGAAGTTTCTGAGGTTTGCTTTCGGGGACGAAGCGTACCAATATCGAGTACTTCCCTTTGGCCTTTCACGAAGTGTGTGGATGCAGCCCTGGCTCCGCTACGACTCCAGGGCATCCGCATACTGAACTATATCGACGATTGGTTGATTTTAGCTCAATCAGAGCAGATGGCGGTTCGGCATCGAGATGTCGTTCTCGCCCACATGAGAGAGCTGGGGTTAAGACTGAACGGCAAGAAAAGTTTGCTTTCTCCGGTACAGAGAACCACTTATCTGGGCGTGGTGTGGGATTCGACCATGATGCAGGCACGCATGTCACCTGAGACATGCGTCTCAGGTGACATGTCACTCTCTCACTCTCACTCTCGCAGTTGCGAGAGTGAGAGAAGGCCAGTCACTCACTGTCAAGCAGTTTCAAAAACTGCTGGGTCTGATGGCAGCTGCGTCCAACGTGATACCTATTGGCCTGATGTACATGAGACCCCTACAGTGGTGGCTCAGAGAGAAGGCCAGTCACTCACTGTCAAGCAGTTTCAAAAACTGCTGGGTCTGATGGCAGCTGCGTCCAACGTGATACCTATTGGCCTGATGTACATGAGACCCCTACAGTGGTGGCTCAAGACCAAGGGGTTCTCCCCGAGGGGAAACCCACTTTGCATGATCAAGGTCACGCAGCACTACCTACGTGCCTACGTGCCTACGTGCCTTGGATATGTGGAGGAAGCCTTGGTTCTTGTCTCAGGGCCCGGTGCTGGGAGCTCCTTGTCGCCGCGCGATGCTAGCGACGGATGCGTCCCTCACCGGCTGGGGTGCGGTCATGAGTGGCCACCCTGCCCGCGGTCTGTGGAGTGGTCGCAATCTGACATGGCACATCAACTGCCTGGAGATGCTGGCCGTGCTGCGTGCACTTCGTTATTTTCACCCAGACCTAAGAGGTCACCATGTGTTGGTGCGCACCGACAACACAGCAGTGGTCTCTTACATCAACCACCAAGGAGGTCTGCACTCACGCC
This sequence comes from Carassius carassius, assembly GCF_963082965.1. NCBI lineage: Eukaryota > Metazoa > Chordata > Actinopteri > Cypriniformes > Cyprinidae > Carassius > Carassius carassius. Next base: position 8,792,305 of record NC_081760.1, read on the forward strand.
GTCTATGCAAACTAGCGTACCAGATCCTTGTGTAGGCCCAGGACAAATTCCTCTTGCTCAGAGCGGTTCACATTCCTTGGCATATGAATATGGGAGCAGACATTCTGTCGAGGCAGGGGCCGAGGACGGGGAATGGCGGCTTCACACCGAGGTGGTGAAGCAGATTTGGAGAGTTTTTGGCCAGGCTCAGGTGGACCTGTTTGCGACCCGAGTGACATTGCACTGTCCCCTCTGGTTCTCTCTGACTCATCCAGCTCCACTGGGGCTGGACGCCATGGTACAGACTTGGCCGAGGCTTCGTCTGTACGCCTTTCCCCCGATTGCTCTGCTCCCAGGAGTTCTGTAGAGAGTGCGCCGGGACGGAGTTCGGCTGCTGTTAGTAGCCCCGTTCTGGCCGGGTCGAGTATGGTTCTCGGACCTGATCTCCCTCCTAGACGGCTCTCCCTGGGAGATTCCCGTCAGGAGGGATCTCCTCTCACAGGCGGAGGGCACCATAGTCCACCCCCGCCCGGAGTTGTGGAAGTTATGGGTGTGGCCCCTGAGGGGGCACAACTCGTAGCTTCCGGTCTCTCAACCGAGGTTGTTGAGACCATCCTCCAATCCAGAGCTCCCTCTACGAGGAAACTGTATGCCTTGAGGTGGAAACTTTTCACTTCTTGGAACGGACACCGCCAGCTCGACCCAGTTAACTGCCCGATTGGTACAGTGCTGGAGTTCCTGCAGGCCCGTTTCTCTGCAGGGTTGACCCACTCCACCCTGAAGGTCTACGTGGCGGCCATTGCGGCCTACCACGCCCCTCTCGGTGGCCAGTCAGTGGGCAGACACCCCCTCGTTACACGTTTCCTTCACGGTGCGCTGAGGCCCCCAGTACGTTCTCGTGTCCCCACGTGGGACCTGGCTGTGGTGTTAGAAGCTCTCTGTAGGCCGCCCTTCGGGCCTATTGAGGAGATCTCCGATCGCCTTCTCTCTATTAAGACTGTCTTCCTGTTGGCGATTTCCTCTCTCAAGAGAGTTTGGGACCTGCAGGCCCTCTCTGTGGCCCCTTCTTATATAGACTTTGCGCCCGGTCTGGCTAAAGCTTTCCTTTACCCTCGTGGGGGGTATGTCCCTAAGGTTCCCTCCTCTACACCACGGCCTGTCGTACTCCAGGCCTTCAGTCCTCCTCCCTTCAGGGAGCCAGACCAGAAGAAGCTTAATTGTATGTGTCCAGTGCGAGCATTGGACACATACGTCCACAGAGCTGCCCTGTGGAGAAGGGCGGACCAGTTGTTTGTCTGTCATGGTCCCCCTAAGAGAGGTCTTCCTGCTACTAAACAGACCCTCAGCTGGTGGATAGTAGATGCTATTTCTCTTGCATATGAGTCCTCTGACCTTCCCTCTCCCCTGGGGGTCAAGGCTCACTCCACTAGAAGTGTGGCGGCCTCCAAGGCCTTCCTAGCAGGTGTCTCTATGCGTGACATCTGCGAGGCTGCGGGGTGGTCCACGCCTTTGACCTTTGTAAGATTTTACGATCTAGATTTACATGCCGCTCCAGGCCCCTCTGTTCTCTCTTCCTAGCTGTGCAGTTTCCCACACTGGCAGAGATTTGTAAGTCTGGCGGCGTGGGCATTCTCGTTCCCCAATCGTTCTCGACGCAGCTCGAGTTCCTGAAGAGGAACGTCTAAGGTTACGTATGTAACCCTGGTACCTCGAAGGAACGAGACGCTGCGTCGCAGTGCCACACTTCCGGCATCACTGGCCGGTGCTTGCTTCATCCTTTGAGGCTGGGGCCGGCTGCGCCTCTCCTGCTTTTATGCTTCCTGGTCTCTGACGTCACCCGCCTATGACGTCTCGCCCATCCATTGGACTGATTACACACATGATTCAGAGACGTCACGCTGGGGGCGTTCCCCAATCGTTCTCGACGCAGCGTCTCGTTCCTTCGAGGAACCAGGGTTACATACATAACCTTAGACGTTAATCTAGTTGTCATAAACTGCCAAGCACACTTTGTATTTTTATTTTTACAAATTATTATTAGACTTTTTGTCAATTTGGCATGAATTGTGCAAGTAAATCTTTACTAATGAAGAGAATGTAGATTATAAACCAATGATAAACCATTTATCTGAAATAGCTCAAAGGTTAATCTCATGAATCTTCAGTTGGAAAGCTTATACTGTATAGTCAGAGGACAACACAAGAGTTACAAATTCTGAAAATTGACTTATTTTCATCTCTGTGCCCATATATTTTTTTCCTTTTCTATATCACAATGGCATTGTAAAGGTTTCTTATTTTTTGGGTCAGACCACTAGTAAAAGTGTAACTGGGAATTCTATCCAGTCTCTTTCAATCAATACCCCACATACAGTAATGTGTAAATTTGTACTTTTGAAATGGATATATGGCATACATAAGCATATGGCATACTGTTCAATACAGTAACTGTCATCCAAAATGTTGCCATGGTTTACATCAGAACATCCATCCAGAGTACACTGTTATATGGACAACATGACTAAGCAATTTCTCTTATCCATAAACTATGACACAAGGACTTTTCATTCTGATGGCACAGACATGTTCATTGACACAGATATTTATTTTTGAAAGATGAACTAAGGATTTTGAGCAAGAGACTGGCTTTTGCAGGTAATCCATGGAGTTTTGCTATTTGTACGAGTTGTTTTAAGAAATGCACTTACTGTTTTGCAAATCTCAAGGATGATTCGAGAAAAACTGTAAGTAAAGGCCAATTCTTTTGAGTTTTGAATGTACATGTGGTGAAGTGGATATTGCAAGTGGGTTTTGACAGACAATGCAATAAATGTTGTATGCACAAGAGAGCTGGATTTTTAACAGGGCAGCATAATTTGAGTGAAAGAAGCATTATTGTAACAGACGTTGCTTGGATAATGTTGGGCTTTGGGGAGGGAATTGGAGAGAACCAGTGATGCACCTGAATGGGTCAAGGCTTCTTTCTGGTATGCAGTACATCAGGGTGGACAGTTGTCAAAATGATTCACTGATGCAAATTGCCTTTATGGATACTCATTATTAAACTCTTTACATTGTAAACTCTCTATGATCAATGAGGTCCTTATGGCAAATGTAATGTGAGAATTGATATCTTTTGTCTGCATCAGACAAATCAATAAAAAAGAGAAGCATTTATAGTTGGCTTTGCTGTAATCTGCTGAGAAAACATATATGCTTCTTAGCTGATTTCCACATTGAAAGGTAATTCCAGGTCTGTTACTGTACCACACAAGTTGCTTCAAACCTATAGGAGTTTCTGTATGCTGTTACACAAAAGAAGATATTTTGAAAAATGCTGGTAACCAAACAGTTGATAGACCCCACTGACTTCCATGGGATGGCAAAAAACACCATGGAAGTCAATGGCTACCAGCAACTGGTTTGAATACCAGCCTTCTTCAAATATCTTCTTTTGTGTTCAAGGGAAAAAAGAAACTCCTATAGGTTTGGAACAACATGAGGGGAAGTAAAAGACAAAAAGTTCATTTTGGGGTGAACTATCGCTTTAAAGCCTCCAGCACACTTGCCTCATAAGCTTTAATTGTGAGTGCATTACTGTACACATGCTAATGTTTTTTTTATAAACTGAGGAAGAAGCTTATATTATTTACTATATAGTAATATAGCTTAAATTCAATTAAACTCATTAAAATCTGGACAGTGGCCTTCAAAGCCCCCTAAAGTCATTCTTTCACCTGATGACGCAACATAAACAGGTTCCGCAGAGGAACATACCCATGTGGTTTCAGTGTATTTATGGCTGCAGCAGCAGTTTGCAAACCCTTCAATATGCATATATTGAGTAACTTGCATTAAAAAGCACTAGTTTTGCACTCACATTCTGACGTTGCTGTCAAAAAAGCAGCGGTTGCGCAGAAGCCCCGCCCACAGCTGCACACCAACGATCCCAAAGATGAAAAACACAAAGAAACAAAGAAGCAACACGTTCCCTAGCATTGGTAAAGTATCCAACAGCAGCGTCACCAGGATTCGCATACCTACGAGACACAGATACATGATGTCACAAACATAAATTTAATAACACGTGCAATGAAGCATCAAAGCCATCGAGGTTCACTAGACACATTTACAGACGAGCCCGTAGTCTTATATTTAATTTTGATAGCTCTGATCTGATTATTCACACACCTCGTGAACACTAACACTAACAGTAATTGAGCCAAGAAGTGAACACACACTCACACAAACTTGCAGGGCTTTGGCTAATGCTCGGTGGTTTGAGAATAATCGAATTGCAAAACTTAACAGCCACGGGCTGTCACTCTTCACTGAGTCCAAAATTTATTATTGCTTTGCTAAACACACACACACACACACACACACACACACACACACACACACACACACACACTCAAACTTATTTGGTATGTGTTGACAAAAAGAGTGAGCTATAAATGGTAAGAGTATCTGTGCATGTCAAGAACTTACTGTCTCGCCGTACATTAAACAAAACAGACACTTGCACTGCTGGACTACATCCATGACTGTAACATATACCAGCACCTCTCTGAAGACGTGTGTGTATGAGTGTATGAGTGTTTGTGTATTTTTTGTGGTCCATTAAACTATGAGATGTTGGACTATGGGCACTCAGCTGCAACAATCAGCGTCAGTGACCAAGTTTATACATCATGGGGTCTTGTATTTTCTGTACGTGTGTGAATCTATAAATACAGTACTATTAAAACCCTATTAAAAGTGACACTAAGAGAGAAACAAGAAAAATACACAGAATCACAGATGCAAACAAATAGAGGGAAAACAGTACTCACTGGGAACTCTATTGATGGCTCGTAATGGTCTGAGAACCCTCACGGTTCTGATAGCTGAGAAACTAACGTTATGACCATCTAAAGAATACTCCAACATCCTAAAACATAAGCATCACAAATTAACTTCAATGAACTTGTAATGAAACACAATAGAACAATACATATCATAAAGAATAATAAAGTAATATATATTTTTCAACCATTTAATGATGACATTTAGTATAATTATTAAATTAATATACAGTAATTATAATGTATAATATAAACCCTACTCATATTAGTAATATTTTTTCCACCATTCAATGACATTCCATATATTAATTTAATAATTCATAAAAAATTTATAAACAGGAAGATAATTAATATTACGATATTTGAATTAAGATTATAATATCAGTTTTATTTATATGTAACATAATAATAATGATACTAATAATAATAATAATAATAATAATAATAATAATAATAATAAGCATTTCTTCTTTTTTTGTGTGGAAACTGTAATAATTTTTTTCAGGATTCTTTTATGAACAGACGCATACAACAAAACACTGGACATTTTAAAATGATTCACAAATTAATCACAAAATTCAAACATCATTGATACCAATATTACTGATGTCTCTATGAAAATAGTTTTTCCCCCTAATATTTAACCATTGATTATAGCCATTCAACATTACAGTAGGTATAATTGAGAGCTATCATTTTTTTTACATTTATTAGACTTTAAAAAAATAACAACTTCTAATTTGAGTAAACTTAAAACAATATTCACATAAACCCATTATAATAATTGTCATATTTAGCAACCTGTGCCCTTCAGCAAGTAGGAAATTTAGTAAAGTTATCAAACACTAAGGCTAAATGTTATTGATTTCCTCTTTTTTTTTGTTCTTTCATCACAGTTGGGTTGTTAGGTTATTTGTTTCATGGCACTCAGTGGGTGTTGCATGCATCAGTCCATAATAAGTTATATAAAAAGTGCCCATCCATAAAAAAAGTATCTCACATGGCTCTGGGAGGAGACTGGTTTTCCTTTGCTAAAATAAGGAAATTTTGTTTCCTTTGCTCCTGTTAACAAATGTTGGTTTTCACAAGACTCACCAGCATGCATGTGCAGCACTGACCTCATACCTCATCTGCCGGAAGCTCCTTCCATGTACAACTGTTGGCGCAAAGCTACATTAAAGTGATTACCGTATTTTCCGGACTATAAGTCGCATTTTTTTTCATAGTTTGGCTGGTCCTGCGACTTATAGTCAGGTGCGACTTATTTATCAAAATTAATTTGACATGAACCGAGAGAAATGAACCAAGAGTTCACATTAACGTCTACAGCCGCGAGAGGGCGCTCTATGCTGCTCAGTGCTCCTGTAGTCTACCCCTAATAAACATAGAGCGACCTATAGCGGCTGTAGACGGTAATGTTTTCTCTTGGCTCTTGTTTCTAAATAAATGCGACTTATAGTCCAGTGCGACTTATATATGTTTTTTTCCCTCATCATGACGTATTTTTGGACTGATGCGACTTATACTCAGGTGCGACTTACAGTCCGAAAAATACGGTATTACATTTTGAATATGAATATTTTTGGTACAAAATGCATCGATTCGCTACAGGAGGCCTTTGTTCACCCCCCGGACCCATGTGAGACACTTTTTTTTTATGGATGGGTGCTTTTCTTTAATTTCTTTTGGACTGAAGCATGCAACACCCACTGAGTGCCATGAAACATGAGAAGAATGTGCAAACAGGTTGTACATGGTATTTATATAGCAGCAATAAGGTAAAAAGTAAATAAATAAAAATAAAAATTACAGAAATTGCTGTGTGCAAGTGACAAATAACAACATTATGTCATTAATGACTTACCCCCATGTTGTTCCAAACCCGTAAGACCTCCGTTTATCTTTGGAACACAGTTTAAGATATTTTAGATTTAGTTCGAGAGCTCTCAGTCCCTCTACTGAAGCTGTGTGAACGGTATACTGTCCATGTCCAGAAAGGTAAGAACAACATCATCAACGTAGTCCATGTGACATCAGAGGCTCAGTTAGAATTTTTTGAAGCATCGAAAATACATTTTGGTCCAAAAAAAGCAAAAACTACAACTTTATTCAGCATTGTCTTCTCTTCCGAGTCTGTTTTGAGAGAGAGTTCAAAACAAAGCAGTTTGTGATATCCGGTTCGCGAACAAATCATTCAATGTAAACGGATCTTTTTGAACCAGTTCACCAAATCGAACTGAATCGTTTTAAACGGTTCGCGTCTCCAATACGCATTAATCCACAAATGACTTAAGCTTTTAACTTTTTTAATGTGGCTGACACTCCCTCTGAGTTCAAACAATCCAATATCCCGGAGTAATTCATGTACTCAAACAGTACACTGACTGAACTGCTGTGAGGAGAAAACTGAAGATGAACACAGAACCGAGCCAGATAACGAACAACAGACTGACTCGCTCACAAGTCAAGAACCGGTTGCACCGGTTTTCGGATCACCAGTACTTCTTTCGGACAGTTCGATTCAATAAACCGGTTGAAGAAAACGGTTCACCGGTACTTTTGCACTCGACGTAATGGCATCATTGCAATGACTGCCCTTGATTCAAGCCTTCGGTTTACCCGTGCTCATTACACTAGCACAGAATAAGTTCAGAATCAATCACCAAAAGAATCAGTTCAGTTCAGACGCTCTGTGTGTCAGTCTGCTTCACGCTGAATCACACATTCGCAGTATCATTAGGTCCTCGGTTCTCGATTCGGACACGTCTGACAGAAACGGTTCTTGACTCGAGAACGAGTCAGTCTGTTGTTCGTTATCTGGCTCGGCTCGGTGTTCATCTTCAGTTCTCTCCTCACAGCAGTTCAGTCAGTGTACTGTTTGAGTACATGAATTACTCTGGGATATTGGTTTGTTTCAACTCAGAGGGTGTGTCAGCCACATTAAAAAAGTTAACAGCTTAAGTCATTTGTGGATTAATGCATATTGGAGATGCGAACCCTTTAAAATGATTCAGTTCGATTTGGTGAACTGGTTCAAAAAGATCCGGTTACATCAAATGATTCGTTCGGGAACCGGATATCACAAACTGCTTTGTTTTGAACTCTCTCTCACAACAGACACGGAAGAGAAGACAATGCTGAATAAAGTCGTAGTTTTTGCTATTTTTGGACCAAAATGTATTTTCGATGCTTCAAAAAATTCTAACTGACCCTCTCTGATGTCACATGGACTACTTTGATGATGTTTTTCTTACCTTTCAGGACATGGACAGTATACCGTTCACACAGCTTCAATGGACTGAGAGCTCTCGGACTAAATCTAAAATATCTTAAACTGTGTTCCAAAGATAAACGGAGGTCTTACAGGTTTGGAACAACATGAGGGTAAGTTATTAATGACATAATTTTGCTATTTGGGTGAACTAACCCTTTAAGTATCTTACTAATAATTAAGTGAAGTCATGTCTATGTTAAGGGGCTGGGTTTGAGTTTAGGAGCCTGATGGCCTGGGGGAAGAAGCTCCTCCTAAATCTCTCAGATTTGCCATCCGGCTACGGAAGCGCTTACCAGATGGCAGCAAAATGAAAAGACAGTTACCAGGGTTGTTAGAGTCCTTAATGATTTTAACAGCTCTGCTTTTGCAGCGTTTGAGGTAGACGTCCTCCAGAGAGAGGAGAGTAGATCCTAAGATGTGCGCAGCTAAGTGCAAAACTCTCTGCATGGCTTTGCAGTTTTAACTGGAGCTATTTCTATACCACACTGAAATACACTGAGTCAACACACTTTCTATGGCCCCTGAATAGAAAGTTTTCAGGATTGCTGGTGAAACCCTCAATTTTCTTAGCTGTTACAGATTGTACAGTCTTTGCCTGACTTTATTAACCTGAGTTTGGATGTGTGAGCCCAAGTCAGGTCCTCTGAGATGTTTTCACCAAGATACTTGAAGCTGCTCACCCTCTCCACAGGGGTCCTGCTGATCATAAGAGGAGTATAGGGCCACTGCTGTCTCTTCCTGAAGTCCACAATAAGCTCTTTAGTTTTATTCACATTTGTAAAGAGACAATTGTCCTAGCAACATGACGTGAGTTTCTCTACCTTATCCAAGTATGCGGCTTCATTATTGTTGGAAATGAGGCCCAGAACCACAGTATCATCAGAAAATGTTATAATAGTTGTGGAGCTGTGGGAAAAACACGAGAGAGTAGAGCAGAGGACTCGGGACACAGGCCTGTGGGGCTCCTACATTCAGAGTGAAGGAGTTGGAGGTGAACTGGCCTACTTTCACGACTTGAGGTCTACCAGTGAGTAATCCAGAGTAATTCAGTAATCCAGTTGCAAAGTGAAGAACTCAGGTCAAGGTCTATGAGTTTAAAAGCTAGATTGATGGGGACTATAGTATTGAAAGCTGAGCTATAGTCGATGAATAGCAAGCTTACATAGTTCACATTGCTGCTGTCAAGGTGCATGAGGGAAGAGTGCATGATGTGAGAGATGGCATCTACAGTAGATCTGTTGGGGCGATAAGCAAACTGAAGAGGGTCCACAGTATCAGGGATGGAGGAGTAGATGTTGTTCTTTATAAGTTTCTTAAAGGGGCAACTGGGCGATAGTCATTCAGGAAGAGGGGTTATTGTTCTTAGGCACAGGGATGATGACAGATTTTTTAAAGGAGGTGGGAACCACCGAGGTAGCAAGGGACTAATAGATGAAATAGATGTAAACAACCAGTGAGCTGATCAGCACAGGACCTCAGAACATGGCCAGAAATCCCATTAGGACATGCTGCTTTCCAGATGTTCACTCGCTTTAGGGCCCTTCGAACTTCGTCCTCCAACACAGTGATCACATGATTATCGCTGCTCTGACTGCTGCTTCCTGACGTGCTGATCAGCTGAGTTGCGCTACCACAGTTGCATTCAATGCGGCTTTAGAGTTTAACTCGCCAGCCAGCAACAGATCTCCCCTCACAGCTGCAGAGGATTTGTTTTCAAAGGCACAGATGTTTCTTAGTCCTTGCTACATGCGTCGGGAGTCATTTAGCTGGAAATGGGACTCTATTTGGTTCCTGTATCTGTGTTTGGCATTGAAGGTGGCAGTGCGTTTGTTTACTGCAGCATGGATTGTTCTGTCCACCAACGGATTCTGATTTGAGAAGGCCCTTATAGTTATTGTATCCATTGCTTGTTCAGTTAGCATGTTTACAAAGCTTAATGCTACCTCTGTGAACTCGCTGACATCAGAGGAACTCGCTCTGAACATGTCCCAGTCGACATCATCAAGAGCCACCTGTAGCATGGCTTCAGAGTGGGAGGACCAGTGCGGCACTACTCTCTGCATGGGGGTTCTTGAACAAGGGAAATGGCGATATGGTCTAATTGGCCAAAAGCCGGTAGTGAGCGAGCATTCTTAAACTGAGTGTAGCAATGATTCAGTGTATTCAGTCCTCTGGTTGGACAGGATACATGTTGATAAAAGTGTGGCATGACCTGCCTGAGGTTGGCTTTCTTAAAGTCTCCCACAATAATAGAAGCAGCGTCAGTATGTTTGTTAATGTAACCACTGAGCACATCGTGAAGATTAAACAAAGCCAAGTTTGTGTCTGCCTGTGGTGGAATGTAGACAGGAGTAATGATGATCAATGAAAGCTCCCGGGGCAGATAGAATAGGCGGCAAATAATGGATACATTTTCCAGATGAGACGAGCAGGGGTGCAACAGTGTGGATTTACCAAGGAACCCTTGGATTTACTGGCCTCTACTGTTCTGTCAATCCGTAAAACAGAGAAGTTATCAGACGGTGTTTCAACAGTGTCCGGGACCGAGGTCATAAGCCATGTTTCAGATAAACAAAGGATGTTACAGTCCCTAATGTCCCATTGGAAACTTATCTTGGCTCTAAGATCGTCCATCTTATTCTCCAGAGATTGGACACTGGCAAGCAGAATGCTTGGCAGAGGAGGGCTGTGTGCTCTTTTCCTCAATCTGTTGTGAATCCAAGCGTGTTTCCCGTGGTGTTTCTTGATCCATCGCCGCGGTGGGTTATTCAAGTGGCCATTGTTCATCTCAGCATTCTGGAGAATCTCAGAAGGCCATGATGGGTTGGAGGATGAAGTGTTCTGAAACAGGTTAGTGAAGCGGTGTCCAATGTCCAAAAGAGTTGCTTTGTCATAAGTGATCAGTGCAGACGATATGTGTGTGTAAAAATAGAGAGCAAAAGAAAGTACAAAAGTAAATAAAAACACAATCTAAGTGGAGCGACCTGGACGGCGTACGAAACTCAGTGGCACCATCTTGACCAAAAAGATTTGTCTGAAAGAAGAAAGTCTAGGATGACTTGAGGGTTAGTAATTTATGGGGTAATTTAAATTTTTGAGTGAACTAAACCTTTAAGATCCGCCTCTGCTGAACATGATAAAGTCTCTATTAATGAGCTGACGAGTTGAATAGGGTGTGTTAGATGAGAGAGACAGTGCTGGGCTGCTCCAGGACAGTTTTTAAAACCACTGCACAGCATTAATCACACCTTCATGACTTAACTGAAGACATAACTACAACATTGCACGCTCGTAGTTTCATTTGCTGAAAAAAGACGCTCGTTAAACATCAGTTTGATGATAGGGCATGTACTTTTTGATGTGATCAACACTAATTTGAGTATTTTTTCTTTTTTGCTCCCTTTTCAAATCTCATATCGCAATGGACTGGCCTTTATTTTCAATAAAAACTTTAAATCGGGTAGGGTTACGGTTGGTGTTGGGAGGGCTTTATTGTCCCAACAAGGTGGCATCCATTTAATAATTTAAACTAAAATGATAATTTACACTCATTATTATTACATACTGTTTTATAATGCACTACAATACTGAGGTGAAGATAACTGCAACTATTTACAAAAAGTACTATAAATTAGGGGTGTGAACCTACACAGGTCTCACGGTTCAGTTCGTTATGATCATCATGTCTGTCACGATCTTAAGCTGGAGTGCCCATGAACTTCAGTAGAGGGCACTCCACTCAGGACTCACTCAGGACCTAATTCCAACTCCATTTCCCAGAATCCCGTGCTTAGGGCTAATCACTACCAGGTGTTCCCCATTACCACTCCCAACGTCTTGTTTAGTTCTGTCTGGCATTTCCGAGCGTTTTCCTAGTGTTTTTTCCTTCCATGTTTGACTTTGGATTGCTTATACCAACTGTGATTCTCTGCTGCCTGCCCGACCTCGGCTTGTTATTGTTATTGATTCTGGATATCCCTTGACACACCTGACTCTGTTACCTGAATTCTGCCTGTCTGACCATTCTCTATAATAAACTAATGCATATGGATCCGATTCCCCGTTACAATGTCATCAATTCGGTTCAGTTCGATATCACAGTGCATTGACGATGCATTGCATCCTCAATTTTCAATTTTACTTCATATTTATAAAATTTTGTCAATAAATACAAGCAGTCAGATATATGAAGAATAGAAATTATTTAAAATAATCCAATATTTGTCATATGCAATTCATATGTGTCACAGTTTAATGGCAGTCTAATGTATTCTACCACGACAAAGCACGTATGCGACAAATAATGTCAGAAAAGTGGCAGTATGTTATAATCGGTTGGGTTATAATCGATAATGGGCTATTACTGAACTGATATCAAATCATCCTTGTCTGCATCGCGATGCATCGAAGAAACTATTAATTTTGACACCTCTAGTATAAAAAGCAGAAAATTTTGCTATTTTAACATAGCAAATAGATAGTAAATATAATCTATAGCTATTTGCACTTAGCTTAAATAGCATATCATTAAAAATACAGCTATTTTCACTAAGTGTAAATAGCATCTATTGATATTTACACTTAGTGCAAATAGCTGCTGCCGTTTTTTAACATGTTAAACTGAAAAAAAAAATATTGCAGGCATTAATGCGCTAATTTTGACCGCACTAGTTAAAATTTCTCTTTCTTGCTCTTGCACTCACATGCTGTGTGATGATCCGTATACGACACAACAGCATGGGAAAATTGAATGCTACTATATTGATTCAGAATCATACAGTATGTTCACCTCACTAAGGTGATGCGTAGGCCAACATTAATTTCACATTACACCATTTAGCATTGTTTTTGTTCTGTTATAGGCATACTTTTCACCTGACTGACCAGCATTATGGCACGAAGGAGATTTACTAAGGAAGACTAGCTGGTTAAACTAGCAAAGAAGCCTGAAGCATCCCAAAATGGATCAGGAATGTGTTACCTTTGTCCGAATTAATGACCAACTTGTTACTTCCTCACTCACACAAGAGCACATTACCGTTTTAATGATTTTTAATGACTCATCAGGCACTTTAGATTGAGCTGACTTTTGGAAAAAGAGGAAAACTACAAATCATTGTGTCAATGACAGCACAAGTGACAAGAGATACAAGATACAGACAGACACAGAGATGCTTGCCTGGTGGTAATTGTCATTCATGAGCTTAGCTGTGACACATGGACTTGACATTAAAACTTGGCCTGACATTAAAACTGGATTTGACATTAAACAAACACACATATGCACACACATACACAAACATTGTAATAGTTAAGGGTTTAATGAATCATCAAATTCTAGGAATCGCACACTAATAGTTGATGTTTTAGATTTTCGGGGCGTGGTACTCTCAGCTTTACGATTTGTCACTTACCCAGCCATGACGATAAAGAGGTCAAGGCGGTTCCAGCTGTCACCTAGGTAACATTTCGGACCAAATATACCCAAGGCCACCATTTTAACCACCATCTCCACAGCAAAGAATGCAAAGATGAAGTCATCGAAGGCCTGTGGAGAGAAGAACCACGAATTGCTCATGAATACATTACACTAAAAAGTTGTGTCCTTACAAATTAAGTTGTAAAAAGCCAAATAATTATTATAGTGACCTACTTTAAGTGACATTTTTTATATTAATCTATCAGAAATCTGTATTGTTAGCACACAACAGAAAATATTAACAGAATCATATTAATCATATTTAAAAAAAGACATCATAATAAACACTTGTAAACTAAATGAAACATTGACTAACAAAATGTCTTTAGTCTTATCTTAGTTGAAAGATATTCAGTGGATGAAGAAAATTTTTGGAGACGTTTGGACACATAAAAAATTATTAATTTCAGAAAATATCCATGCAAGTGGCATATATACATTGTACAAGTTCACTTCTCTAAACCATTTTTTTTATCATTTGCTTTCAACTATTTTCCTGTTTGCCTTTCCTGTTTGACCAGTATTGTATATAGCGCTATATTAAAGCTGACTTTACTTTACTTGACTTGACTAACTGATCCCAAGGTGCTATTAAAAGATGTTTGAAGTCAGTTCCCATCAAATTCCCACAGGTGTCCTAGCAGAGCAACCACAGGTTTTGTCTCCTAATTGATCTCATTTAAAGCAGCGCTTGTGTAGAAAATTCATCGACTTCAGAAATAAATTTCAAAAGAATCTCTGTCGGACTTCAAAACGACTGTTGTAAGCAACGTTCCCTTTATTATGCAGAATCCACAGGTTATTAGCAAGTTGTTACGGAGAGATTAGAGATGCATTTTTTTCGGAGTCTGTGACTGATGCTTCATGGGTGTCTACGTGGGTTTCTGTCAAAACTGATAGTTTAATTTTTATTTATATTTTTATATATTTATTTATGTTTATTTGTTGAATATATGTCAGTTACCCTATTGAACCTGATGTGCCCTTACAGGTGTAGAATTGTCAGGGTTCAGTCACTTCAGTCTAGTGTTATTCATGGTTTTATGACAGAGCCCTGACACTCCCGTCATGTCATTGTTTTCATGTTAGCGCACGGCTTCGAGACTGCTTCGAGAGCTCTCGTCTGCAGGTCCTGTTTCATGTTGGAGTGTGGTGTTCGGATCCCGGCACTCATGTCCTGCTGAGTTTTGGTTTCGTGTCGGGGTCCGGACACTCATGCTCCATGTTCCAGCTTATGAGTTCATTCATTAGTTGTGTGTTTGTGTCTTGTTCAAGCACATGGCTTGTGATTGGTTTGCTGGCCATGTGCTTGTGTTCTTGTTTTGTGTGAGCACATGGCTTTTGTCTTAGTTCCTGTGTGCCATGTGCTCTCGTCAATTGTCTTGACCCCACCCATCTTGTTACCTGATTATTGGTTAATTTGCCCCACATGTGTTCCCTTTTTACCCTCCTCATTTGCTTCCTATTTATTCTCCTTGTGTTTGCAGTCTTGTGGCAGTTCATCATTGAAGAACCCTGGATGTGTCCTGATCTTGCCTTGCCTTGCCTTGCCAACCTGTTTTTCCCCCCATGGGGTAGTTTTTGTTGTTTATTTTGTTTTATTTTTAATAAAAGCCCTTATCCCCTGCAGCATTGAGTCCTCACCTCATCTCTCTACCCAAACCCTGACAAGAATACGCTGGGGATTTTAATAAAATGTAACTTTTAATAAAATGAAATAATAAAATGTAATAATAAAATGTAAATTCGTCTCCAGTTTAAATTCACAGAGACAAGATCTATCCATCTATATGCATAAAGTCTATGCGTAACCTGTCATATTATTCAAATCCAAAATGAGGCAATGTGAACATTAATGTGCGAGCACTAAACACTCTCATGCAGTGTATGTTTCATACATATTTTCATATTCGAAGTCAGAGGGCAGATGCAGTGCTAATTAACATATCATTTATTACAGTACATAAACGATTAAAACTTATTTTATGCCTTATTCTGTGATAAAAATTGAAAAAAGTGTTTGTAGTAAACCAATCATAAAATTGTCATTAGGAAAATTTAGGGGGGAAAATATTATAGAATACAAATTATTGGTTATTGCTCAGCAGTGTATTTGATTTCTTGGCTAATTGAAAGTAAGAGAAAATAAACAAATAAATGATAAACATCAATAAAACCTGTAATTTAGACAAAAAAAAGGTGTTACATTTGTCATTTTTGTCACTCTGAAATGATGGCTATGCCCCTGTGCGTTCTTACTGTACAAGACTTCTGTAAAACTGATTTATATTATATATATTATATGTATACTGACCAATTTGTATTTAATCTGAACAATATACCCTAGATAACCTATTTTGTAGGACAAACCCCAGAAACAAGTTAGCATGCATTTTAGCACTTCTGGTTCCATCCTCCTGAAGTCTGTATATTTTTTAATGGGTTTTTGGTTAAATTCTTGAAATCAGGTCTGGGTAGCACAAGCTCACAAAATAAATTTTAACATTTTATTCTACGACATAATAATAATAAATGATAATTTATTATAATTTACCCCTTCTAATAATAATAAAAAAAAGCTTTTACTTTCTTGAAAAAGGCACAAACTAACAAGTACTGTAGCTAATTGGGACGACAGAGGTTGTCTGTCGGGGACATTAAACCTCACACCGAACAGGTCAACTCTTCTACTATAGTCTGCTTTTACAGTCTCATTGTGTTTACAATCATGCTCTTGCAAACAATTCCAACTCAAACTTTCATAAAAATGTTTAAATAAAGACTTTAAGATTTGTTGAAAGCTTAATGTTGAAGCCATGTGACCTTGGTGTAGTTTGTTTATAGACTACATTTAAATTTTTATTTATAATATATATATACATATATAATATAAATTTTTTATTTATCATTAGCATGGTTGCATAACATTTAACGATACCCCCATGGAAGGCAAGAAGAGAAAGGACAAAGGAAGGGCCGAAAAGGCCAGAATGAAGAAGAAGCGGATGCTGGAGGAGAATGCATCAAAGTGCTCAAAAATTACGGATTTATTCAGGCGTCAACAGGTGAATTGACAGAAAAAACAGTGGCGCCGCTCAAGCATTAACGTACGTTATTGCTAGCCGCCCGTGAACTAGCACAAGCTAGTAAATGTTGGTAGCTTAATAATAATGACTAATTTAATTAGTGGTAGGTAGACAGTGGTGTGTGTATTATATATATTCATACTATAATGACGTCGCCAACGCCAATTAATAATCAGTAACACTTTATAATAAAAGTTCAGTTGTAAGTAATTTATAAGTGGTTAGTTTATGATAAACTATATAATTTACAAAAACATTCATAAATGATTAGCAAGTGATATTCTCACATTTTATGTATGTTTTGAAAATTCCATTACAAGTAATTTACAAGTGATTAGTAATGATTAACTAAATCATTCACAAAACATGTCATTTTCTCGGAACTTATGTTTTGGTAGGAACGAAAGTTTACATCGTATGTTTCTGCGGAATCAGCCAGCGCGAAGGACGTCTATATTCCGATTGGTTGCTGGCGTTTTGCCGCTGAACTGCGTCATAGCTCATTATTACCATAAAGTTGAGCCACTTTCAACTCTCGGATTGACGCTCTGGTCACTCAAAACGCAACGTCAAGGAATTTGACGCTCCTTGCAGCTGAGAGAAGCCAGCTTCCATTGAAAATGAATGACTTCCGGTAACTTTGGAAGCTCAAGTCAGCGGCGGTGTGAACGCCTCTCACGTGGCGTTGTCAAGGTAGCAATTTCACTGGATCTAAACAAATCAGTCTAACCATAGACCACGTGACCAGTAGCGGTGACTTTCTTAATATATTTAAAATAATTTTGCAAGAGTTATGACATTAGTAGTATATATTTTTTAGCATTTTTTTTTTTTGACCACCGAGGGCCGGTGGTTTACGAAATTTCCCGGTAGATTTTTTGGTCCCACTCCGCCCCTGAGTGGGGATATTCCAACTTTTCAAGGACAGCCTAGATTCTGATTCACAGCCTCTAAGTACATTTGCATATTTAAAGAATTTGCCACTGATGATTCAAACGTGAGTTTTGAGCAGTGTAGAGTAGTGCTTGTTGTTTCTCTCATCACAAATGCAGGCATGGTTTTATGTTTACGTGGCATGATATGCAACGCAAAGCGTAAAAAGACAGTATAAGTCATTATAATCAGTAATTATGTCCCCACTGGATGCACAAAAATGCCTCGTTAATAATGGGTTTTTTTTCTCATCGCACCAGGAGATGGTATCACAGTATGGTAAGGGGAGTAACATTTCGGTCACTTGAGGTATTCGGCCAATGACAATGCACTGGATAGTTTGCCAATCAGCATACACCTCACTTTTCAGAACGATAAGATTTGTAAAAATCAACACATTTCAGAAAGGCGGGGCATAGAGGAGCAACAATAATATACAGTATGTGGGAAACATTTTTTTTTAACCTTAAACCGCATAAAAACATTGCATTACACCAAATACACAAAATAATGTTCATTTTAGCAACATAATATAAACCCTTTAATCCAATAGAACATTTTAAATGTGGCTTAAATCTCTAATTCTTCAGGTCACTGTTTGTATTTGTACTTGTATACTTTTGTCTTTAAATGCTCTTTTGCCAACTAAGTCAATCAAAGTAAAATCACAGAGATTAATGTTTTTAGTTAATAAATCCATGTGTGTTATGTAAGTGTGTGTTACCTGCAGGATGCTGCACCTGTCAGTGTTGCACTCCAGGTCTTGGCAGGGCTGGAACATGCCGAGTGTGACGCAGTTCAGCAGAATCACCAGCATGCTGACACGCTCAAACCACGTAGAGCTCTAGTTAAGGTAAATACAACTCACAACAAAATCAAGAGTTCAAACATTCCTTTTATATTCAGCAGTCATTTGTTTTTAGTGTCAAAACCTTCTGAAATAAGCAGTAAAAATAATATTCAATTTTTAAGTATATTACCAACCATGAAGAAAAAGGAAAGGGTCTTAAAATGAAAGGCTTTCATTTACTCTTGATTTTAGAATCTTTCTTGAGTAAAATTTTTGTGTTTTAATACAGTTCAGCCTTTAATCACAGTACAGTTGTTCAAAATGTTGGTCCCAGTAAGATTTTTTAGTTTTGAAGAGTAAAACAAGAGTTGAGTAGAGAAAGACACAATTACATTACATAATTATACTAATTCATGCTCCCATAACTTGCATCATAACACTTATACCGTACTGCATTATGTTTGGAGAAATGCTGCCATATTTCCCCATGAACAGCTAATAGAATAGAATAGAATAATGTAGCATAACACAGAATAGAATAGAATAGAATAGAATACCTTTTTAACACAGAGCTAAAAAATCAGGTGGTGAAATGGATGTATCTGAGCATGAATTAGTGGAATTCTAAGTCATGTACTCCTAGACTTCTTCATAGAATAGTGCAGAAGGCGTAAGTGTGTAATGGTTGAAAACACAGATATGAGATTTTTTGAGATCTCCAGGGCCTAATGTGCTAGAAACACAATGATTTGGTTCAGGGCAATATAGTCATAACCCCATTCCTCCAGGAATGCTACAGAACAAACTGAAAAACGTATTTCATAGTGCACAGAACTTTTCATACAATTGTGTCACGTAATTCTTTTCAACATTGAAAATTTAGCTTTCCCTTCACTGGAATAAATTACATTTTAAAATATATTCAAATACAAAAGACAAAATTACAGTTTTTACTGTATTTTTGGATCAAATAATATGAATGTGGATAAATAATATGCTCTTGGTGAGCATAAGTGACTTCTTTTTGAAAATTTTAAAAACACTTTTTTAAATGTAGTGTATATGAATCCAGTTAAATGGTCAAACATATTTGGTATTCATTATTATTTATTGACACTTCTAAGACAGTGGATTCTGGGAAAAACTAGGACTGTGTGCATGTGCAGACAGTGTGTAATCGCTGCATGTGGGTTGATCGTGTTTGCGTAAAGCACATGCAAAGGGCTTTTTTTAGCTTCTTGAATTGTATCTGAATTCGAACATAAACAAAACGTACGTACTGTCAACACACACCGTGTATGCTCATTATCCTGATTACTCAAAACGATCTTTTATACACAACTGTTTCCATGGTTGCTTAGTAACAGTTTGGTGGCTTTTGATGCAAAGTGAAGTAAAAGACAGCAGAAAGGCAAGGGCTCAGCGAGTTTCATACACTAAAATATATACATATATACAGTGTGTGTGTGTGTGTGTGTGTGTGTGTGTGTATGTATATATATATATATATATATATATATATATATATATATATATATACAGTACAGACCAAAAGTTTGGACACATCTTCTCATTCAAAGAGTTTTCTTTATTTTCATTACTATGAAAATTGTAGATTTACACTGAAGGCATCAAAACTATTTATTAACACATGTGGAATTATATATGGAATTATATACATAACAAAAAAGTGTGAAAAAACTGAAAATATGTCATATTCTAGGTTCTTCAAAGTAGCCACCTTTTGCTTTGATTACTGCTTTGCACACTCTTGGCATTCTCTTGATGAGCTTCAAGAGGTAGTCACCTAAAATGGTCTTCCAACAGTCTTGAAGGAGTTCCCCGAGTGATGCTTAGCACTTGTTGGCCCTTTTGCCTTCTGTCTGCGGTCCAGCTCACCCCTAAACCATCTCGATTGGGTTCAGGTCCAGTGACTGTGGAGGCCAGGTCATCTGGCGCAGCACCCCATCACTCTCCTTCTTGGTCAAATAGCCCTTGATGCCTTCAGTGTGACTCTACAATTTTCATAGTCTTGAAAATAAAGAAAACTCTTTGAATGAGAAGGTGTGTCCAAACTTTTGGTCTGTACTGTATATATATATATATATATATATTTATGGAAAAGAAAGAAATCATTATAAATATTAAGACTGACAGAATAGATGGACAGACAGACAGTAAAGTTGACTTATTGACAAACCATTCAAAAATTGATTATACCATATAGCTTGATTAGTTATAAATTATCTGGTTAGCTGTTATGAATCTGCTTATGGTATCCATTATCAATCATATGAGTGATATTTTAATTGTTTTTGTAGTATGATCATGCAGAATTGACATGATTTGTGGTTACCGAAGCAATATAATACAATTTACAGGGCCATTACCTCTGGTGCGATGCATCATGCACACGTTCATATTTTGCCTGCGGGGATCTTACTCAAGTGTGTTTATACGCAGAATTAAAGCCTTTCCTGGGGACATAAATGTCATTTTAAGTGTTAAATCATTATAAGTGTGTGGAATTAGTTGCTATTTAAAAGACAGGTGAGTAGAAGGCCAGTGGATAGAGAAGGGACAGACACAAAAGAGAGAAAGAGATAGAGAGGAAAAGACAGATAAAGTGACTGAGATCAAGAGCCAGACAAAACTGAGACTGAAAAAAAAAGAGACCAATTATGGTAGCTTCCGATTTTCGTGTTACCATGGGAACCTCCCACTGGAACTTCCTGGGAAAGAGCAGTTTCACTCCCCTAGGCCACACGGACACACACACGCACTTATGAATTGTAATAAAGCAACATGAACCTCTGAACTGCGCCTGTCATGTTGAGCTCCTAAGAAGGTTTTAGGAGAAAAAGATCAAACACGAAAATGCAAGTGAAATTCTGCTGGGAATAAACATGGCGGACAAGATTAATTACTTGACTTAAATAATTAGAACAACTAAGGAAAATTAGTTAAAAAAAGATTTTCTCTGTGTAATGTCAAGTATTCATTATTGGGATTTTTAGCAATTTAATGTATATATCTGAATTTTTAATTTTTTTTGTAACAATGACACATTTCATCAGTAGAGGAGAACTGTCAAGTGCATGTACACAATAAACTCCTGGTCAAGAATGTGCAGTCTTTTTGAAGTATGTTTGTACTGGGCTACAGTCATTAACTATAAAATCAACATGCATTATTTCTTTATTTCAGTTTGAAAGTGTGTAACTGCATGTGATATCCTCCCTGAAGTAACCTGCTGTTGCCTCATAGCTACAGAGCGTGAAAGAAAACGTGTGGACCACCCTCATTATGTATGAATAATGCAATATTGCTTTCCCTTTTACAGACCTGGTGTACTCTGATGAATTATGTTGAACTAGAGTAACTTTGTCCATTTAGGTTTAGGTTTATTATGACTTGAAAGGTTGGAAATCGAGAGCCTTTTTATTGTATGATCATGCAGTGCAGGTTGATTCCCAGACAAATGATTCTTATGACTCAGTGCAATCCTGTAACCACAAAGACCAATAATCTAACACACACACACACACACACACACACACACACACACACACACACACACACACACACACACACATATATTTAAACAAAAAATACTTGGAATGACAAAAACACACAACACAATTACCAAAACTTTTAACTAAAATGAAAATGAAAAATGGAACTGATTACAAATACTGATTACAATATTAATAAAAAATATAATTGTATCTCAATGATACTAAAATAACAAGTGTCTACGTCAGTTAGCTTTGAAGCACATAAAGGTGCATCTCAATAAATTTGAATGTTGTGGAAAAGTTCATTTATTTCACTAATTCAACTCAAATTGTGACACTTGTGTATTAAATGAATTCAATGCACACAGACTGAAGTAGTTTAAGTCTTTGGTTCTTTTAATTATGATGATTTTGGCTCACATTTAACAAAAACCCACCAAATCACAAACATCTCAACAAATTAGAATATGGTGACATGCCAATCAGCTAATCAACTCAAAACACCTGCAAAGGTTTCCTGAGCCTTCAAAATGGTCTCTCAGTTTGGTTCACTAGGCTACACAATCATGGGGAAGACTGCTGATCTAACAATTGTCCAGAAGACAATCATTGACCCCCTTAACAAGGTGGGTAAGCCATAAACATTCATTGCCAAAGAACCTGGCTGTTCACAGAGTGCTGTATCCAAGCATGTTAACAGGAAGTTGAGTGGAAGGAATAAATGTGGAAGTTTTGTATTTCATTTGGAAACCAAGGTAGGTTTGAAGAAGGGTGGAGAAGCTCATTGTCCAAGTTGCTTGAAGTCCACAGTTAATTTTCCAAAGTCTGTGAAGATTTGGGGTGCAATGTGGGGCTTGGCAACAGGATGCACAATAGGTCAATATTCAGTCAACCAAACGCTTTCCACACTGACTTAAACTAAATTCATCGCAGGGTATTAAATAAAAATGCTATTGAAACGTCTTATATATAAAAGTCAATGAATTTAAGAAAAATAAAAGATTTAAAGCATTTTGCTGCACATTTGTCTCAAAATGCATTCTGAAATTCTCACTGCATTTTTGCTACTATTATCACGAGGTATTATGATGAAAATGCAATCCCAAGTGTCCTACCCCCAAGTCTAAATGCATTTAGGAAAAACCGCAATTAAAAATAATTTTGCTACAGTTTTTGCTTGGACATGTTAAACATATCTAATCAATTTGGGTAATGCATTTTCACTGTTATTTTGCAAATTAAAAAGCGTTAAAATTTTTAATTTGCATATTAAAACTAATGTAGAAAATGGCAAATGTAAATAAAAAAACAGAACTACATTTCAATTTTTTGTATTGCATTGCCATTTTGCATATTTCAAATAGAATTTTGCTACCTATATGCTTCCATATTTATTTACCATTAGGGATGTTCAACACTGACAAACAATTAGTCATTGAGTTAACTTGGTTAATGAAGTTGTTTGTGTAGGAAAGATTTAATCAAATGTTTGGAGTGCAGGGAACTACACTGCGACCAAAATGGTCGCATATGCAACCTTTTGAAATGACATTGCGACCCTAATTTTTTTGAGGTCGCAAATGTATCACTGATTATTTTTGTACCTACCTTATGTTTTAGGCAATATGCTATGATTTACTATGAGTATTTATTAAAACAGAAATGTGTATTTTAATAATACGTTTTATAACATGCTCTGAGCATTCAATGCATCAAGTTGGCTTCAGCCCCTGCGGGAAAGCTCAACTGAGTAGCTGGTTACTCGCGTGCTCTGTTCTGTGCGCACGAGAGAGCCGCATCTTACAAACAGTAACACTGAACCGAGCTCTCTTTCAGGAAGTTTGCTTCCTCCTGCACCTGAACAAACAAATAAAAAAATCGCAGTTTAAACAAACAGAAAAGGATGTGAAAGAGCTTAATTCAGCACCGCGGTGTTCTGGTGTTCAGGGCGCACAGAGAGACGCGTCTCAAAGTTTTCTTGCTTTTGTACCGACAAATACATACTAAATATGTCAAAATACCTGTCTTGGAAAGTGTGTTCTAAAAGTCTGTGGTTATGTCTTAAGTGAAAGTAAAGAGTAGAGAAAGAAATCGGATGTGTATCATTATAACGGATGCATTGTCTCTTAAAGTGTCCGCGCCTAATTTACTAACTCTGCTGTTAGTGTCTTTAATGTATAAAAATGAAAGTAAATAGCTCACTGCTCTTGATTGAATTACTTTGTAGTTTTAACAATAATTTATCCACAGTCAAACCAAAAATATAATTGATTATATTGTTTTACTGGTGGGTGCAGGACACTAGTTCATTTATGTAAGTGAGTATAGCAAAATACAGTGAATTGTGAAATATTATACCCAAAAATTCTTCATACTGTAGACTACCAGTGAAATTTATTAAAAAAATAAAAAAAATTATAAATTAGGGACCTGACCATGTTTTGCTTAAGTGTTTCTTTCTTTAATTGCTAATGCAACCTTTTCACACCATAGACTGAACAAAATTAAGCATTGCTTGCTTTGTAATTGTTCAACAAAGTATTGATAGTTGTGTAAATATTGTCATACTGACAGTTGACTGAAGTTTTGGTCGATTTCATTACATATCTTTCTATCAAAGTTACGTATCTGACATTATCAAGAGGAATTTGTTCTGACACAGTTTAACTCTGAGTTCTTGTCATATTTTATTACCAATTTCTAAACTATAGCAAATAAACTTTGATAATGTGAGAAATGTTGAAGGTGTCTGAATAAATTTTGGTTTGACTGTGTATTTTATTTTACAGTGAAGACTACGCAGTGCTATTTTTAATTAGTTTCTGGACACCTACAAACGTAAAAAACATACAGTAAATATTAAACCATTTCAAACAGGGCCCACTGGTACAACCTGCACCAGGGCCCCTCTAACCCCAGCTGTGGCCCTGGGTTAAGGTACCAAGACAGAGCAATACACTGTGTGTACTGAAAGAAATAAAACAAGAAGGCATGTGGTTTAAAAGATAGCAAGTAAAATAAAAAGCAAATCTGTATGCAATATAGTTTCATTATTATCCAGAGTGGCTTACTATAAAAAATGTGTGCGACCAAATCATGTTTTGCGCCAGTAACTGAAAAAGTTAGTCGCGCAAGTGCCACCAGTGGAAAAGGTTAGTGTAGTTCCCTGGAGTGGCTTTCTGAATTTATAATGTGTTGTTAATAATTTCTTTGTTTATTGTTATTGGTGATTCCAGATTGCTGTCATACAAGTTACCATTTCTTCCCCCATTGTGGCCGAGCTACACATTCTCTTTGTTTTATTATAAACATAAACCATCTAGAGGAGAATGGCACCTACACTGGAATTCATACAAATGTAAGGAACATATCTAATGAAACTGTTTATAAAGCATTTTGTTATGTTGCCATTTTAGTAGAAAATAATCAAAGGGTTAGTTCACTCAAAAACGAAAATTCTATCATTAATCACTCACTCACCCTCATGTTGTTCCAAACCTGTAAGACCTTCGTTCATCTTCAGAACACAAATTAAGATATTTTTGATGGAATCTGAGAGCTTTCTGACCCTCCATAGACCACAAGGGCCCTACCACAATCAGGGCACAGAAATGTAGTATAAGGACATTGTGAAAATGGGGCATGTGACCTCAGTAGTTCAACTAATTTTACGAAAAGAATACTTTTTGTGTGCAAAGCAACTTTAAAGCAACTTTATTCAATTAATTCTTCTCTCCTGGGAGAGTCTGCAAAGTACCACTATGGATGCGTGTGCATCAGTTTGCCTGTAAACAAGGTGCAGCGCATGCAGGGTCTACGTCAACAGCACCACACACAATCGCCATGGGTCATAGCACAGATCAGATTTCATCATAAATATCTTAATTTGTGTTCTGAAGATAATTGAATGACTTATAGGTTTAGAATGACATAAAGATGAGTGATTAATTACAGTTTTCATTTTTGGGTGAACTATCTCTTTAAGTATATCATAAAACATTCTTGACAAGATCACGGGACCGATGCAATTGGAGACCACTGGAAATGCAAGTTTAGCATTTTATAAGCAATGTTTAAACTGGTACTTGATAATTCAATCTCAACCTGTTCTGCACGTTACTCTGTACTTCACTTTCATTCATTTTAATTTCTTGTCATTAACAATCTTCCTGTGAAGAAATCCTGAATGAGCGTCAAAGGTTCAGATGATGGGAATCTACGCTTCCAAGACTCATGTATGAACTACTTCTAGATTCCATGTAAATATGATTTATTTTTTCAAAATCATGCAGCAAAAGAAAAAAAAAGTAGTTTCCTCAAACGGGCACATGGCAAGAGATACTAAAAGCATGAAAAATCTCATTCCAATCCTGTTAAACTTTTGTTAATTTTTGGAACACATGAAGATCTTTTTAATGAACTCTGACAGCTATACTGTATTGGACCTTGAAATGTTAGTTGCATAGGCTGTCAATGGAGGGACAGAAAGCACAGAGATTTCATGAAAAATACTCTTCATTTGTGTTTCAAAGATAAATGGAAATCGTATGGATTTGGAATGGGATGAGGGAGAGTATTTGATGACAGAATTCACATTTTTTGCTTTTAAATAATGCTGTGCTCTATAGGAAAATGTTTTATTTTCACTTGACTATTGGCTATAAGTTTGTAGCAATTGTCAATAATGACAGCCCTGTCTTTGTATTAATTTTTACCCCATGTATTTGAAAATGTTTATCTTTGTGCAACACCAATATTGTACAAGTACCTGCTCATGTTTTCTTTTTTCTGCATGTTGCTGTTTAAAACTAAAAAGTGTTTTATAATACAAGCATTTTCAATGATTTTCACATTGTTAAATTAATTGATGTCATAATATTTTTTTGTCTTCACCTGTTTAAGGCAAATAAAAGCTACTGAATGCATTTTTAAGAATGTTTACATGAGGTAAAAATAAACCATGTTCAATTTGTACATATTGTGCTGGATTTATTTGCTACAAAAGATAGGCCTACAGTATGCTATAATATTTTTAAAATCTCTGTATAACGGATTTTCCATTTATGGTACGGAAGAAAAAAGTTAATCTACAGAATTTTCCATTTTAATGTTGAAGGAAGTGTCTGTAAATTTAACAGATAATGTCCCGGTAATTTTCTGCCAGTACATTTTCCGTTTTTTTACGGAATTTTTTTTACAGTGTACTGCACAAAAAGTGGTTCAATTCTTGATGACGACTTTCTTACAATATATACTATTCCTAAAATAAGAAATATCCCAATATATCGCCTTGCTTACAGTATTGCAATGTATCGCAACATATCGTAATCCCTGTATCGTGATACGTATCATATCACCAGATTCTTGGCAGCCCTAGACTCTTGCCTGATGTGACTTTGCATACAAACATGATATTACATTAAAAACGCAATACAATATACTTCAATATTTTTTATATCCTAGGCTTTTAAAATTGAGTTGAGGTTGTCAAACATATCCTATAAGTTCTCTAAATAAAAACCCAACTCAAACTGATGCAGTAAAGCTGTTTCAAATGTGTGTGTGTGCCTTACAATAGTTTATAAAAGTGCTTACTATGGCTACTTTCCTTGCTGCAGTAAGTCACGATGCATAGAGGGGGATTTAACCACACTTCAGTGTTTTGTTGATGCAAACCTGCATATAAACCCAGAAAAGCAAGATATCACATATACTTTGTGCTCCAATACATCATGCTGCATTGCAGTAACACTCCTAATGTGGATCCAAAGGTTTTGGATGTCGCACACATACAGTATATGCACCTTTCATTATTGGATGGAAGGACAAAGGAACGACCCTTAAACTTGCTCTGGCACTCAGGGGTCAGGCTAGAGGGGGCTGATGGATGAGATTGGGCAAGCGGATAGTGATCACATCTGTCATACGTACACCCATTAGACACAGAACACACCCACACACACATTTCGTAATCCTATCAAAAGTGCATTAGAGATTGTATGAAGTGCAAATAGAAAGTAAAGAGTTTGTTGAAACTGAGGATGAATTTAATTACTCTCCTATGGGTGAGAAAATGATAAGGATGTAAAATTTTTGAACCGTTCCTTAAGTAATGAGAGTAAATAAAAAGAACAAACTACAATAGTACTACAACAGATGCATATTTGTATGAATAAGAATATATTCAGAGAAACACGCATTCATGCAGTGTCAGAACATGAATGTGGTCTGGTTTCCTCAGATTTGTTCTAGAGTAAAAATCCTCTCAATAACAGTGAGTAAATAATTCAGACAGACTGCGAAAGAGAGAGTGAGAAAGAGAGAGAGAGAGAGAAAGAGAGAGAGAGAGAGTGGAAGACCTGTCGTCAGGTCATGAAGCAAAATGGCACTGTACTACAATCATTACTAGGGAAATGCAAAGTTTCTTGGGGGAATGCAATACTTTTGCGAGAAAACACAAATGTTTTACAACAGAACACAATACTTTTGAGAGAGAATGCAAAGATTTTTAGGAACACAATCATTTTGTGAGATAACGTAAATTGAATGCAGTACTTTTGCAAGAGAGCGTAATACTTATGCGAGAGAATGCAAAGATTTTGGGGAACACAATCATTTTGCAAGATAATGTAAATGTTTCGCAAGAGAATGCAATACTTTTGTGAGAAAAAGCTATGATTTTGGGGGAACAATTCTTTGAGAGTGCGCAAATGTATTGCAAGAGAGCAAACTGCTTTTGCAGGAGAATGCAAAGCTTCTCAGGGGAACGCATACTTTTGGTAATGTTGCTACTAAAACTAAAACAACTAAAAATCATTGTTGTTAATTGAAATAAAACTGAAATAAAATATTGTGACGAGTCAGCTGCCTCCTCCCTGGTTATCATCGGCACCCTGTCATAAATCGCTGCCCTTCACCAGGCTCCCGACAGGAGCGGGTGTGTGAGAGAGGAAAGGCGCTGGACGAGCCAGGGCTGGCGGCGTGTGATGGGGCACACCTGATGGAAATGGAGCCTCATCACCGCCGCTGTTTAAAAGCCCAACGTGCCTCTCCTCGAGAGACAGGTCTCTTCCCCGTGCATGCACACTGGTGTCCTCTTGGGTCCAGGAAGGGTGTGTTGAGGGATTCCCGCGCACCCAGAGACGTGAGCCGCCGGACCCGTGTTCCAGACGAGAACCGCACCCGTTTACAGGGCCGCCGGGTAGTGTTGGGAAGGTTACTTTGGAAATGTAATAGGTTACAGATTACAAGTTACCTTGTTTAAAATGTAATAGTAGTGTAACTTTTTCAATTACTTTATTAAAGTAATGTAACTAATTACTTTTGAGTACTTTTTGATTACTTTTCTAAATTTGTGAAAATTAAAGAATAATACATAAAAGCATATACATCAACTTAAATACAGTTATCTAATAAGAGTGTGACGTATTCTGTGTACTAAACTCCTGAAACATTGGTGTTTTTTTAAACTGCTGTCTCTTTGTATATGATGATAGTTTTCTCAAAATAAGTAAAATGCACATGAAGTGACACAGAGCAGTTCTAGAAATTGTTTATGTGCTCGTGTACTCCTATATTGAGATGGCAGAGGTTGAAAACACTGCGAGCTTCAGTAGGCCTATGTGTAGTAAATGAAACCATGTCTTTGCCATTAATTTACAGGAGGGGCGGACTGGGAAAAAAATTCAGACTGGAAAATTCAAACTCATACAAACAAATTCATGGACAAAACTATTTTTTTTGTATGGACCTGACATAAAAAAGGTTTAAATCTTTAATTTGGGGACATGCAAAATAATTAAAAGTTCTCTCCTGAACTGCACCTTCACATCCATTTTTCTCTTCAGTCTCTTTATTTTGCCCTGTTATCCATCTCTCTCATGACTTTAATACTCAAGATTGAACAAAACTATACTTTACAATACAATACTCTACAATACAATATCTTTATAGAAAAATCCTAATACTGTACATGAGTCATGTTTTTCCCTTACAAAAGTTAAACATGCTTTTATTAGCCTATATAAAAGTAAAATAACCTTGTTTTGTTTTTGTTTTTAAATAAATACATTTGTAAAATAATTTTACATTTTTGGTTACCACAGTTAAACAATAGTAACCATTTTCTCTGGATTTATAGTTAAATATTAAAATGTTAATTTTCGTAAGGGTTGTGTTGTTGTCTGTCGTAGCTCCCCCTAAACCTATGAAAAAATCGGATTTTCTTTCAGCTAAATTCCTACTGTAACATTACAACTGATAATAATGATGTCCTTTATATAGTATTTTGAGTGATGACTGATGAGCAACGTGCTGCTGCTTGAATAAAAAATAAATAAAAAAACAAAGACAAAAAAGCATCTTTACAGATGAAACCGACCTGAAACCCTGAACAGTAGTTCTGCTTCTCTGCTCCAGCTGTGCGCTTCCACACTCCACTCTATTCTCTCTCTCTCGCATTGATTACTCGGAGTCTGATCCAGACTGAACCGTTTGGCGGAGGCGCGGAGAGCGCGCGAGTCATGACTTACACTTCATGACTTATTAGAGATTTAATTATCAAATGGCGGATTCGCAAATGATCGCTTTAGTACATACGGCAGGCAATTATACAATAATGATATTAAATAGTGGGGCAAAATCGGCTGCCAGGACACCGGGAATTGTCCGGTTCTCCCGGTGTCCAGTCCTCCCGGAAATTATTAGGGCGGTATGTCTCAGAATAGTCAGTGCAATTTGGGAAAGAAATCAGTTAAATCTGTATGTGGATGTGTGTAAATATTCAATTGT
This sequence comes from Carassius carassius, assembly GCF_963082965.1. Taxonomy (NCBI): domain Eukaryota; kingdom Metazoa; phylum Chordata; class Actinopteri; order Cypriniformes; family Cyprinidae; genus Carassius; species Carassius carassius. Next base: position 8,823,001 of record NC_081760.1, read on the forward strand.
AATCCCCTTTGTAATCGTTAAAAATTTCATAAGTAACTGTAATTTAATTACTCATTTTTTCGTAGTAACTGTAACTAATTACAGTTACAATAATTTTGTAATTAAATTACGTAACGCCGTTACATGTAACTAGTTACTCCCCAACACTGCCGCCGGGCCATCCATCCCCTGCAATCGCCGTGGCCGACAAGCAGGATGCGGCCACTAGAAGAAACCACTGCCCCTCGCGCCCCGGACCAAAGAGGGGAGCGCGTATGAACGCCGGACTCTACCCCTTACCTGGACCCTTCCTCCATGAACAATGCCCGACTCACACAATCTCTGCAGCACGACGAGGACACCAAATCCCCTGCTTATTTCGGAGACTCTCCCCCTTTGGCCACGTTTATCCCCTCCTTTGTTTTATTTTCTGTTAATAAAAGCCTCTCCTAGGCCTGACGCCACGCCCACTGTGTCTGTGGTTGGCTCCTCCCGTTACAATATAAACATTAGATAAACAACTAAGTGATATAAAATGTTACTAAAAAATTAAAATATTAAATATTTTAAATATTAAAAAACTAAAACTAATAAAAGGATAAAAGCACATACCGAAATTAATAAAAAAAATTATAATTAAAATTCAAACAGAAAATATTAAAATACAACTAATTTAAAATATTAATAAATACTATAATAGTATATAAATAATATTTAAATAACACTGGAACCCACAGTTTATTCACATCTTAAAAATAAAAATTCCAATAAGAACCAAAAGGGTTTTACAGTTTGATAAGATAGGATAATTTGTATTTCCTAATTCTTAAAGAAACATCTATGAATTGGTGCAGTAAAGAATTCAATACAGTGATCTGAATAACCCAATGTTCAAAGTGAGCCAGTACACATTCAGTACCAGCACTACTAGGAATTATTCTTGCATAGCAAAAGCTCACATGAAATGTTGGTGCTATCTTCTGTCCTTAGTCAACAAAACAGCCTGCCCCCTCGCTCTCATTAGACTATTAGAGACGCTGTTAGTCTCACAAACCAGCCAATGCTTTGACTATCATTATTAAATCTTTTTTTTTTTTTTAAAGACGTGTTTAGGAGCAGGTAATTATATATATATATATATATATATATACAGACACACACACACACACACACACACAGTATATAATGTACTGTATATGCTAAAGAATTACAACCCGAATTCCGGAAAAGTTGGGACGTTTTTTAAATTTTAATAAAATGAAAACTAAAGGAATTTCAAATCACATGAGCCAATATTTTATTCACAATAGAACATAGATAACGTAGCAAATGTTTAAACTGAGAAATTTTACACTTTTATCCACTTAATTAGCTCATTTAAAATTTAATGCCTGCTACAGGTCTCAAAAAAGTTAGCACGGGGGCAACAAATGGCTAAAAAAGCAAGCAGTTTTGAAAAGATTCAGCTGGGAGAACATCTAGTGATTAATTAAGTTAATTGATATCAGGTCTGTAACATGATTAGCTATAAAAGCTTTGTCTTAGAGAAGCAGAGTCTCTCAGAAGTAAAGATGGGCAGAGGCTCTCCAATCTGTGAAAGACTGCGTAAAAAAATTGTGGAAAACTTTAAAAACAATGTTCCTCAACGTCAAATTGCAAAGGCTTTGCAAATCTCATCATCTACAGTGCATAACATCATCAAAAGATTCAGAGAAACTGGAGAAATCTCTGTGCGTAAGGGACAAGGCCGGAGACCTTTATTGGATGCCCGTGGTCTTCGGGCTCTCAGACGACACTGCATCACTCATCGGCATGATTGTGTCAATGACATTACTAAATGGGCCCAGGAATACTTTCAGAAACCACTGTCGGTAAACACAATCCGCCGTGCCATCAGCAGATGCCAACTAAAGCTCTATCATGCAAAAAGGAAGCCATATGTGAACATGGTCCAAAAGCGCCGTCGTGTCCTGTGGGCCAAGGCTCATTTAAAATGGACTATTTCAAAGTGGAATAGTGTTTTATGGTCAGACGAGTCCAAATTGGACATTCTTGTTGGAAATCACGGACGGCGTGTCCTCCGGGCTAAAGAGGAGGGAGACCTTCCAGCATGTTATCAGCGTTCAGTTCAAAAGCCAGCATCTCTGATGGTATGGGGGTGCATAAGTGCATACGGTATGGGCAGCTTGCATGTTTTGGAAGGCTCTGTGAATGCTGAAAGGTATATAAAGGTGTTAGAGCAACATATGCTTCCCTCCAAACAATGTCTATTTCAGGGAAGGCCTTGTTTATTTCAGCAGGACAATGCAAAACCACATACTGCAGCTATAACAACAGCATGGCTTCGTCGTAGAAGAGTCCGGGTGCTAACCTGGCCTGCCTGCAGTCCAGATCTTTCACCTATAGAGAACATTTGGCGCATCATTAAACGAAAAATACGTCAAAGACGACCACGAACTCTTCAGCAGCTGGAAATCTATATAAGGCAAGAATGGGACCAAATTCCAACAGCAAAACTCCAGCAACTCATAGCCTCAATGCCCAGACGTCTTCAAACTGTTTTGAAAAGAAAAGGAGATGCTACACCATGGTAAACATGCCCCGTCCCAACTATTTTGAGACCTGTAGCAGAAATCAAAATTGAAATGAGCTCATTTTGTGCATAAAATTGTAAACTTTCTCGGTTTAAACATTTGCTATGTTATCTATGTTCTATTGTGAATAAAATATTGGCTCATGTGATTTGAAAGTCTTTTAGTTTTCATTTTATTAAAATTTAAAAAACGTCCCAACTTTTCCGGAATTCGGGTTGTAAATAATTTTACTAAATTTCTGCAGGTTACATTATTATGCCAGCAGACTGCCTTTTATTAGCGAGTCATTGCTGATTCATTCAGTAATGAACCAAGTGACTTATTATATAAGTGAGTCACTGCATCATTCACACAGTTGATTCATTTAAGAACTCTGATTCATTTGGAAGCAAAAATGTTAGTATGTTTCGCTCAAGGTGCGCAGTTGTTCCGCTGTGGCGTTGTTTAAATTTAAGAATAATTTTCATATTCAGTACAATTCAAAATGGATATCCAAGATTAAATTTTAATTTATACTGTAACACACACACACACACACACACACACACACACACACACACACACATATATATATATACTGGTGCTGGTCATATAATTAGAATATCATCAAAAAGTTGATTTATTTCACTAATTCCATTCAAAAAGTGAAACTTTTATGTTATATTCATTAATTACACACTGACTGATATATTTCAAATGTTTATTTCTTTTAATTTTGATGATTATAACTGACAACAAAGGAAAATCCCAAATTCAGAATCTCAGAAAATTAGAATATTACTTAAGACCAATACAAAGGAATGATTTTTAGAAATTTTGGCCAACTGAAAAGTATGAACATGAAAAGTATGAGCATGTACAGCACTTAATACTTAGTTGGGGCTCCTTTTGCCTGAATTACTGCAGCAATGCGTAATATGGTAATATGGCTGTGTTGACCTTGGACCTCAGAAAACACAGTGGACCAACACCAGCACATGACATGGCACCGCAAACCATCACTGACTGTGGAAACTTTACACTGGACCTCAAGTGACGTGGATTGTGTGCCTCTCCTCTCTTCCTCCAGACTCTGGGACCCTGATTTCCAAAGGAAATGCAAAATTTACTCTCATCAGAGAACATAACTTTGGACCACTCAGCAGCAGTCCAGTCCTTTTTGCCTTTAGCCCAAGCGAGACATTTCTGACGCTGTCTGTTGTTTAAGAGTGGCTTGACACAAAGAATGCAACAGCTGAAACCCATGTCTAGCATACGTCTGTGGGTAGTGGTCATTGAAGCACTGGCTCCAGCTGCAGTCCACTCTTTGTGAATCTCCCCCACATTTTTGAATGGGATTTGTTTCACAATGCTCTCTAGGGTGCGGTTATAACTATTGCTTGTACACTTTTTTTACCACATCTTTTCCTTCCCTTCACCTCCCTATTAATGTGCTTGGACACAGAGCTCTGTGAACAGCCAGCCTCTTTTGCAATGACCTTTTGTGTCTTTGTCACAGTTGGTAAACCGTGATCTCTGGGTTTTGCACTTTGTGGTGAAGTCTGTGTGTTTCGCGTCTGCACTGATTAGTTTGTGGGCGTCTCCGTTAATTGTCATCAGCAGCAGCTGTCACTCATTACACACTCCCTATATATTGGCTTGTCTCAAGTCTTGTGTTTGTGAGAACGTTGTTTCATGTCTGATCTCTGTCTCTTGCTTCTGTGTTGTTTGCGTTGGATGTCCGTGTCTTCCCCCGGAACCTCATCCACTCTCCGCACTTCCACAAAGCATCACGACTTACCTTCGGCTCGATTCCCCGCAGTTCCTGTGCCATCCTCTCCTGCTGCCTTCTCACCGTCACCATCCGGATTCCTCACCGCTTCACCGCCGTCTTGGATTGTCGTCTTCCCAGCATCGTGTTGTACCCTTGTTTGTCTGTTTCATATTCATTAAACAGTTTAACTTGCACTTGTTTCCAGCTCCTCCTTCACCCAGTCGTCACAGAACATTCTCACCATCATGGAAGCAGTGAGCACTAACACTCTAAAAGACTTTATGCACCACAGTGTCAAACGCATGGATCAGCAGCAGGAGAATATCTCTAACACCGGACGCGCTATCCAAGCGCTGTTGGCACAGGTGTCCGAGCTCACCCAGCAGATCCATCAGCTCACTTCTCCCACTGCGCCCATCGCACCGCCTGCGCCCCCGTCCCCCGGGAGACCCCCCAGGACCACTTCCGGCCAGAGCCGCGACTTCCGGCGCCAGAAAACTACTCCGGTGAGCCAGCTTTCTGCAGAACTTTTCTAAATAAATGTTCCACCGCACTATGCGGGACGGCGGTGTGGGAAAATCAACATCCGTGTTGCGCCTCATTCCACTCCCTCTCGGAGGAAATGAGGAGGGTATTCGATCGAGCCACGGCTGGCAGGGAAGCTGCTCACCAGCTCTCAGACTTACATCAGGGAACCTCTTCGGTCATGGATTACTCCATTCAGTTCCGCACCCTGGCAGCCGCGTGCCAGTGGAACGAGGCGGCGCAGTGGGATCAATTCCTGCATGGGCTGGCCGACCGTGTTCAAATGGAGATCTACCTCCTCGAGCTGCCCCCCACACTAAACGGTCTTATTGACTTAGCCTTACGAGTTGATGCCCGGATTAATCGCCTGGGTCATCAGACCAGTCCTAAGCACCATACCATCTCTCCGGACAGGGGGCACTCGAGTCGAGAGAACGTGGTCGGTCCCGTCGATGACCACGAACCCATGCAGGTGGGTAGAGCTCAGCTGTCCCGGAGGGAGAGAGAACGGCGGAGGTCCCAAGGACTATGCCTGTACTGCGGAGGCTCAGGACATACCATCTTCACCTGCCCGGTAAAAGAGCCAGCCCGGTAGTAAACTTGAGGCTACTATCGGGTGGGATCTCCGCTGGGAAGTCCTCAACAACATAATCGACTCTCCTTCCGGTGAAACTGCGGTGGGAGAATCACACTCACTACTGTCACTCCCTTTTGGACTCCAGAGCCGAAGGTAATTTCATCGACTCACTCCTTGCACGTCACCTGAACATTCCTGTCCGGCCTGTGTCTCTTCCCATCCATGTCACCGCACTCAACGGCCAGGAACTGCCTCACGTCACACACTACACAGAACCCATCACTCTGCTCACCTCTGGCAATCATTGTGAAACCATATCCTTTTTCCTCATGGACTCCCCTGTAGCTCCCATTGTGTTAGGTTACCCTTGGTTAATAAAACATAATCCACGAGTGGAGTGGGGTTCCAACACAGTCACATTGTGGAGTGAAAGTTGTCATGAGTCTTGTCTGGTTTCTGCTTGTCCTGTTGTCCCTGTTTCTGTCTTTCAGAAGGAGAATATGGTTTTGCCAAACGTGCCCGTAGAGTATCTGGACCTGAAGGAGGTGTTCAGTAAGTCCCGTGCTGCTTCTCTTCCTCCGCATCGTCCCTACGACTGTGCCATAGATTTAGTGCCAGGTAAGTCTCCGCCTAAAGGCTAGTTATACTCTCTTTCTATTCCTGAGAGGGAGGCCATGTAGAAATACATTTCTGATTCCTTAGCATCTGGGATCATCCGTCCTTCATCTTCTCCAGCAGGGGCAGGATTCTTTTTTGTGGGTAAGAAGGATGGTTCTCTGCGACCTTTTTGCGATTGATTACTGAGAGCTGAACAACATTACGATAAAGAACACTTATCCGTTACCACTTATGTCTTCAGCTTTCGAGAGGTTACAGGGAGCATCCGTATTCACAAAATTGGATTTACGTAATGCTTATCATTTGGTCCGCATCAGGAAGGGGGATGAATGGAAAACCGCCTTTAATACCCCCAGAGGGAACTTTGAATACTTGGTGATGCCGTTCGGGCTCTCCAACTCACCAGGGGTTTTCCAAGCACTCGTTAATGACGTGTTGAGAGATATGGTAGATCAGTTTATATATGTTTACCTGGATGACATACTGATTTTTTCTTCATCTCTCCAGGAACACGTTCAACACGTCAGACGAGTGCTCCAGAGGTTACTTGAGAATGGGCTTTTTGTCAAGGCGGAGAAATGCATATTCCATGCACAGTCTGTTCCTTTCCTAGGGTATATCGTCTCGTCCGAGGGAATACGTATGGACCCTGACAAAGTTAAGGCTGTGATAGATTGGCCATCTCCAGATTCCCGTAAGGCCCTACAGCGGTTTCTGGGGTTCGCCAATTTCTATCGGCGTTTCATTCGCAATTTCAGCCAACTAGCCTCACCTCAGCCTTGACCTCTCCCAGTACTCCGTTCAGGTGGTCGGACGCAGCTGAGACTGCGTTCACTAACCTCAAAAGCCGCTTCGTTTCGGCTCCCATCCTTGTGGCCCCTGATCCCACACGGCAGTTCGTGGTGGTGGTAGACGCGTCAGAGGTGGGGGTAAGAGCAGTGTTGTCCCAACGTGCTGTCTCGGACGATAAAGTACATCCTTGCACATTTTTTTCCCATCGATTATCTCCTGCTGAACGCAATTATGACATTGGTAACAGAGAGTTGTTGGCAGTCAAATTAGCTTTAGAGGAGTGGCGTCACTGGCTGGAAGGCTCAGGGGTACCTTTCATTGTTTGGACCGCTCATAAGAATTTAGAATACATTAGAACTGCCAAAAGACTCAATTCCAGGCAGGCTCAGTGGGCACTTTTTTTCGGTCACTTTGATTTTACTTTATCGTACCGCCCGGATTCCAAAAATGTCAAACCCGATTCTTTATCACGTCTTCTTGATCCCTCCGCCCGCCCGGTGACTCCCGAGTGTATTTTACCTGAGAAATGAGTGGTCTCAGCACTTGTATGGGAGGTCGAGTCGAAGGACAAGATGGCCTTACAAGGGGTAACACCTCCGCCCGGTTGTCCACCGAACCGTTTATTTGTGCCGGAGGGGTTAAGGCCCGAAGTCATCCAGTGGGGTCACTGCTCTAACATGGCTTCTCACCCAGGGATAAGTCAAACTAATGGGTTGGTTAAACAACGATTCTGGTAGCCACTTATGGCTCGTGACGTCCGCGATTTTGTTTTGGCTTGCTCAGTTTGCGCAAGTGGGAAGTGATCTAACTGACCTCCTGATGGGCTCCTTCAACCGCTGTCTGTCCCTTCGAGACCCTGGTCCCACATCGCACTAGATTTTTTTACCGCCCTCCCGCCCTCTAATGGCATGATGGTCGTTTTGACCGTAGTGGACTGGTTCTCGAAGGCAGCACATTTCATTCCCTTGCCCAAATTACCGACAGCCAAGGAAACAGCGGTCACTGTCCTAGATCACGTCTTTCAGCTTCATGGCCTCCCAGTAGACGTGGTTTCTGACAGGGGATCTCAATTTATATCCAAATTTTGGAAAGAGTTTTGTAAATTGCTAGGAGCGTCAGTTAGCTTGTCTTCGGGTTATCATGCCCAAAGTAACAGACAGTATGAGCGAGCCAACCAAGATTTAGAGAGGATGTTGCGATGTTTGGTCTCCAAGAATCCTTCTTCCTGGAGTCAACAACTCTCTATGGTGGAGTACGCTCACAATTCATTACCAGTGTCAGCTACGGGCCTTTCTCCGTTCCAGTGCAGTTTGGGTTAACAGCCACCAGTTTTTCCCAGTCTGGAATCTGAAGTCGCGGTCCCCTCCGCTCACGCGTTTGTCCAGAGGTGCCACCGCCAAGGCCGATCGCCACCGGTCAAAGCCTCCTGTTTACGTCGTGGGTTCTACCAGTAACATTCCTCTGCGTTCCGTATCTAATAAATTAGCTCCCAAATTTATTGGCCCGTTTACTATCACCAAGATCATTAGTCTGGTGACAGTCCGCTTCAAACTACCTCCAGCGTACGGGAGGATACACCCCGCCTTTCATGTGTCCAAAATTAAACCCGTGTTTTATGCACGTATTAATCCGCCTACTCCGGTTCCCCCGCCGCCGCGTCTCGTAGATGGGGAACCGACTTATTCGGTTATTCGTATTCTGGACTCGAGACGGAGGGGACGAGGATTCCAGTACCTGGTGGACTGGGAAGGTTACGGTCCGGAGGAGAGGAGTTGGGTACGTGCTAGGGACATATTGGATCAATCCCTTATTGATGATTACAATCAGCAGGAAGGCCCTTCTGGGAACTCCAAGAGGAGTTCTTAGAGGGGGGGGGGGGGGTACTGTCACGGTTGGTAAACCGTGATCTCTGGGTTTTGCACTTTGTGGTGAAGTCTGTGTGTTTCGCGTCTGCACTGATTAGTTTGTGGGCGTCTCCGTTAATTGTCATCAGCAGCAGCTGTCACTCATTACACACTCCCTATATATTGGCTTGTCTCACGTCTTGTGTTTGTGAGAACGTTGTTTCATGTCTGATCTCTGTCTCTTGCTTCTGTGTTGTTTGCGTTGGATGTCCGTGTCTTCCCCCGGAACCTAATCCACTCTCTGCACTTCCACAAAGCATCACGACTTACCTTCGGCTCGATTCCCCGCAGTTCCTGTGCCATCCTCTCCTGCTGCCTTCTCACCGTCACCATCCGCATTCCTCACCGCCTCACCGCCGTCTTGGATTGTCGTCTTCCCAGCATCGTGTTGTACCCTTGTTTGTCTGTTTCATATTCGTTAAACAGTTTAACTCGCACTTGTTTCCAGCTCCTCCTTCACCCAGTCGTCACAGTCTTGCCCTCCTTGTGCAAGGTGTCAGTGGTCGTCTTTTGGACAACTGTCAAGTCAGCAGTCTTCCCCATGATTGTGTAGCCTACAGAATTGGACTGAGAGACCATTTAAAGGCCTTTGCATGTGTTTTGAGTTAATTAGCTGTTTAAAGTGTGCCACCAGGTTTCTTCAATATTGAACCTTTTCACAATATTCTAATTTTCTGAGATACTGAATTTGGAATTTTCCTTAGATGTCAGTTATAATCATCAAAATTAAGAGAAATAAACATTTCAAATGTATCATTCTGTGTGTAATGAATGAATATAATATCCAAATTTCACCTTTTGAATGGAATTAGTGAAATAAACTTTTTGATGATATTCTTATTATATGACCAGCACCTCTCTCTCTCTCTCTCTCTCTCTCTCTCTATATATATATATATGTATATATAGAGGCTCATGATCATGTGACCAAAAGTGCTTTGCACCCAAAAGACAGAGGAAGGGTCATTTTAAAGCAGTTTAAAACTTCCATAGTGCAAACAAGTCTGAGTTCAAATTAACATATTTTGTATGGGCACACTTAAGTGTGTGCGTGAGATGAAAAGTGAGAGAAATCTGGCTAATATTGGAGAGTTAATTAAATTGTGTGAGTAAATGTCACACAGTATTAGAGACAAGCTGCTCTTTCTGTCATCCACACACTCACAATTAGATACGAACTCCGGGAGGTTTATTAAAGCAGGAGACTGAAGCAGAGAGACATGCTGAAAACAACATGCACACATGTGCACAAACACATGCACACATGATTTCACCAATGCAAATGCAAATCCCTGGAAAACATCTGATAGAATCTTCATGATAAAGATCTCAGTTGTTTCATATAAGGATCAGCTTTGTCGCATGTGTTCATCTTCCATACAATACAGTAAGAGAATAAAGTTATTAATAAATGTGGATAATTTAACTTTGATGTTGGAATAATTTATTGAGAAATATTTGAGTTTATATTGATGTTGAATGGAGATTTGGTACCCTGGCAAATCTGAGCAGTGTAAAACCTTGTTTGGAACTCCTCTGAAAGTCGTATGTGGCATTGCTGGGATTTTTTAGCCAAAAATTAAAATTTCTTTTATCATTTATTCCCCCTCATCTTCCAATCTCATATGCAGTAATGTTTTCATGGGTCCACTATGACCATGTCTGCCAAGCTCCAAAAAATATGAGAAACAGAACAAAATTTATTTTGTGTGAGGAAAATCAAAGCACAGTGCTGTTTTGGCATCCGTGATGTTGACATGCCAGTTTTGAATCTGGATGTATATAGTCTCAGCTGAGCAATTTTCATAGAGTAATGACTTAATTTTTTCTCTGTTCCTGTAGCCCTTATGTAACTTCAAAAGGCTTCTAATATAATGTATAAGTCATATAAAATATATCATGATATATCAAATATAAAACCTCAAGACATTTTTAAGACCTGCACACATGAAATTAATACCATATGTCCAATCCTATACAATCTCAAAACACATCATGTATGACTTTCCTCTACTACTATATATCACACTATACACATCATAGGGTAATTATTCATTACAGTATAACACAGAGAATCACTTATCATAAATGTGCAGTATTCATTGATTGGGAACTGCTCTGAAACTGTGAGCCTGCAAAAATCCTTCTTTATTACTTTGAAACATGGAGCACTCACATTTATTTAATTAAATAATAGCCTTTTGAATTTAATAGCGACATTGAGTTTCTATCCTAAATTGTATAACAAAAGTCTTAATTATCATTGTAGGAGGTTTTAAATTTGGGGTCCCCAAAAAAGTTTTCATGTATTCACTAAAACTATTTATTGAGCCTCAAACTGCAAATCCAGGCTGATGAAAAAAAAGAGACTGTGGCATTTTGCGGCAGTTTCAAAGAGCAATGTCCTGTTTGTATTCATGCAAATATCACATCAGTTCAAATGTCCAATGAGTGAAGCTAATAGATTAATGCTTTTATCGTGTTATAAAATAACATACCATCTACACGAAACCTAACTGATGGTATTAAAAAAGTAAGATAAAAATATATTTGCTTAAACAACCATTCCATTTCACCTTTTATTTACATGGATTTGAGCTCTTTTGTTGAACCATGTCTCACGGTGTACCAACAACCTTTGCATCACAAGTGCAATGCTATACCAGGTGAGCTACCAAGCAAGTTTACATTGGAAACTACATGTGATGTAATGTTAAAATGTATTAGTTTCAGGGTAAACTAATTAAGGTTAAGGTAAATGGTAAAGGGTGGTAACAGTATTGTGCAAAAAAAAAAAAAAAAAAAAAAAAACAACAGGTGGAATTGGGTCTTTATGAATTTTAAGTATTTTCTCTCCATTTAATCTCAGTTTTGTCTTGAAGAAGTTGAGCTCACTTTTACTCCTTTTTATAAAAATTGCTGTTAATAGTGTTCATCTTCTGGATGACTATGTCTTGTATTAATTTATCTGAAAATACATATGCACATAAACTGACAGTTACCACTTATAAGCTACTACTAAATATTGTAGAAACTTAATTTTCTGTAAAGCTGCTTTGCAATGATTTGTATCATAAAAAGCGCTATACAAATAAACTTGAATTGAATTTAATTGAATTGTGATTTTCCTTTCCCCATCCTGTACCTTTGCCATTCACCCCGGTCTCCATTTCCCATAATCCTTTGCCTGGACTCATCATAAGTTTACAGCTATCACATATTATGAGGACTATAAAGGTTGCACTCATCCATACAAACATTGCTGAGCCTGTAACGTTTCTGAGTTCCCATGTTTTCCCGTGTTTCATAGCTTCCCTGTCTTCGTGGTTTTTGATCCCTGGACCGTGTACCTTGTTTTTGATTGTTTGCTGCCTTCCCTGACCTACACCTGTTTATTGGATTACTCTTTTGTCTCATCCTGGATTGTACTGGTTTGCTGTTCTTTGACACTGCCTGTTTTGACCACTCTTTGGAATAAAGCTGCATTTGGATCCTCAACTGCCACACATTACAGACAA